>NC_081193.1:2206093-2268593 GCF_902713425.1 Acipenser ruthenus
CAATCCAACCAAGCTACTTTCATAGTGCCTTTGCAACAGTTTAGGCCTGTATATTTAAAATAAAAAATTAAAAAATGTGGTCAGTCACTTAAGTTTACTATAACTTGGTGTTAGAATTGTATTTTATGGGTAAAGCTTTTTGGCTTTAACTGTTTTCCAACATTAGTTTTGTGTTCAGTGCTCTGGAAGTGTCTGACACAAAGCGATTTAAGAAAGTCATATTTGGTGGCAGAATACTCATTATTATTATTATTATTTTTATTTCTTAGCAGACACCCTTACCAGGGCGACTTACAATTGTTACAAGATATCACATTATACATTATTTCACATTATACAGGTATCACATTATTTTTACATACAATTACCCATTTATACAGTTGGGTTTTTACTGGAGCAATCTAGGTAAAGTACCTTGCTCAAGGGTACAGCAGCAGTGTCCCCCCACTGGGGATTGAACCCATAACCCTCCGGTCAAGAGTCCAGAGCCCTAACCACTACTCCACACTGCTGCCCTCTTTAACTGATCACTTCTCAGCAATTGACTGACTGAATAGGTACATTTGTCAGAATGCGCTGGTTGCAGACATTGGCACAGTGGGGTGGGGACATGCCTCTGCACCAGTGCCAATATGCAAGAGTTCAGAATGTCACCAACTCCTACTCACTACCCCACTGGCTGCAGCAGCAGGAACTGACAAAGTGCAAATCAGCAGCAAAGTATTACAGGCTAGCAACTCTTGGGGGGCAGTGTAAAAGCAGCAATGCTTGCAAAACTATTTTGAGCAGACAGGCTAGTGCAGTGTAGACTCTGCATATCACAAAACTATTATTAAATGGCCTTGCTTTAAATTTTAGTTTTGTTTTACGGCCTCCAATTGATGCCAGCATAAACTTAAAATCAATACCTTACAGTTCTTTACTTTGCCAATCATTTGAGTTCTCAAACTTTGTAGTGCACAGCCACACTCAAATATGTGTATTTAAAATCCCCACCCTGAGGTCAAACAGAAGCAACAAAATGCACTCACTTTGCTCCCGGAAGAAGAACTGCTTTGAAAACAAACCCCTCTTGGAATTGCGGGTCCTTGAATTTTATGCTAGAAAGATAAAGAATCCCTCTTTTATGTCCAACAAACCACTGCATAAACCTTTTAAACATAAGCCAGTATTGTTTAAATTTACCACTAGGCTGCTAAGGGTTAACCAATGTCTTTGCCAGGCTCTGAAATTACTGCCAAACTAATTGCCTATTACTCAAATCAACACAAAATATTCAGAAAGGATAGAAGTTTGGAATTACATACATATAGGCAGTTCTCTTTTGGACACCATTAAGTAATTATTCCTGTTCCCTACTCACACCCCTTCCCTTACAGAAACTGTCAATGTAACTTAAGGTTTAAATGTGAAGAGTTACTTTCCTAAAGTTTTACAAGTAACATTCATGATCAGCATACAGTCCTTACCTTATTACACTGTTATGAGTAATATCCTTCAACATTGGGACAGGAGACTTGACTATCCTGTTAGGAATAAAGGACTAGTTAGTAACTTTGGTATATATATATATATATATATATATATATATATATATATATATATATATATATATATATATATATATATATATATGTTCACGTGCACTGTTGGCAATTAGCCATTTCAATTTAATGACTTGGTGTTGAAGGTCAGTTAATATATGATATAGCACAGAAACTGGTGCGGAGCTGCTTGCTAAGAATTAGCCTCATCTGTGCATAGAAATGGAAAGTACAGCTATAATGCGAACATTTATTCCCCAAAGCAATGACATTTTCTAAGACAAATCTTACTTATCTGGTAGAATTGCATTTTCATCCAAATCAAGAGCACCCTTGATGCCATGACACAGTTCAGGAGGTATGTCTACACACTAGGAAGGGGGAAAAAAATAAAATAAATCATTGGTTTGTTTTTAAAATCATGCACAAAGAGAAAAGTAGACAGCCTATATCAAATGTTGAAGTTTACCTCTGTGCTATTAACTCTGTACAGCTCCCTGATGAAGTCACACAGTGGATGATGTTTTCCAATAAACAAAATATCGCTTCCGAGACTGTTCCTTTTAACTGTAAAAAGGAAATGGCAGTGACCATATTATAGTGAAGGCCTAACTGCGTGAAAAGCTATTTGTTTCACCTCTTTTGCGCAAGTTAATGACTAGCCACTGACTGTATACATCAAGTTGGATTTATAACATTCAACTGGTATCGCCTCAAGTCCTTTATTATTATTATTATTATTATTTATTTCTTAGCAGACGCCCTTATCCAGGGCAACTTACAATTGTTACAAGATATCACATTATTTTTACATACAATTACATTATTTTTACATACAATTACCCATTTATACAGTTGGGTTTTTACTGGAGCAATCTAGGTAAAGTACCTTGCTCAAGGGTACAGCAGCAGCGTCCCCCACCTAGGATTGAAACCACAACCTTCCAGTCATGAGTCCAGAGCCCTAACCACTACTCCACACTGCTGTCGTCTTATATCAAGCATCATTCAAATGTATAGTCATTCAAAATCACCCACCATGTGTTACAAAGAATCAATAGCCGATTTACAGCTAGTTCTCTCAAGATTCATCCAAGCATGGAAGACAAGCACATTAATGCTAAAATTCTTAATGGATTGCAGAGTCCACAGGAAGGATCAGAATACTAACTTTCATCAGGAGAGAGGTCAGGGTAGACCTCTTCCAAAGCAGCCCTCAGGCGACGCTCATCAACGAACGGCAACAGAGCAACACCTAAACAAATACAGGACAAATAACATGTTGCAAGTAATAGGAACATGCAGAATTTATAAAGAAAAGCTCAGAGCAGCATGGAGCTACGGACTGACTTGCGTACAGCCATCTGAAATGTGGCCTTTGCCTAATGCACATCCATAGGACACGCTGTCATCGAATACTGGCAGTCAATTCCTGAATACCTCTCAAATGTACTTTGAACTAAGTGTACTTAATTTGAAGGGGACAAGACTATTGTAATGAAATATTGATGAGAATTATGTAATTAAATGTAATTTACTGCAAGAAAATCAAAAAAGGTAGAAATTACCCTGCTCAACTTCAAATGTTCATATGCAAATTATTCAGAGCCAACCTCTTGGTTCCCTCAGGAAATAAAGCATGTGCCATGTAGTATTTATATTACTGGAATAAATCACACTAGCCCAGGAGTGAATTCACAATGCATACCAAAAACCTTCACATTGAAAGCATTCTAATGTCATTTTAAAAGATGGAGGAAGGGCTTTAGACTCACCTTGCCAGGCATATTTCTTTCCATTCAAGTCAATAGCAAAGTCATCGGGGTAGAAGTCAATAATCGAGGAGTTCTGTGGAAATCGATTATACAGACGTATGATCAGAACAGCTCTGAAAATGTTACGCAGACGCTGCATGCAACTTTCAGCTTTTTATTGCAATGCATGACCAGTTAGTAGAAAGCCATTGCACTTGAAGAGAATGTTACACACCACTATTTGCAGAGCCCCAACATTTGTTTTTTGTGTGCATTTGAACATGAACAAAGCCCAGAAAACATCAGATTCACTTACAGGATCAGTCATAAGCTTCTGCCATGAAACAGGCAAGAAGTTCCCGCTGGCTGCTGGAAATACACTCATTAACTGTTCCAAAGGTTTAAACTAGGGAGAGAGAAACACACACACATATTGTATTAAAAGATACATACAAATATAAAGCCCTATACAATATTAAACATTCATTTACAATATTTTACTTTGCATTCACTGTATAAAAAAAAACCCCAGCATTTAAAAAGGATAGTATACAATGCATCTATATACTATAAAAACTTACCGGTTTTGTGCCCAGCTCAAATTCTGTAAACATGCCCTTAATATCTTTAAAGTCAGAAGCAAAAGGAGCATAATGGAAAGGAAAATACCACTTCCATGAAGCACATCCCTAAAAAAAATAAAAAAAATAAATCATGTTTATATTGTGATGTAAGCCAACATTCCACCTCCTGAAGAGACCCTTAATTGAGATAGAAGTTGAACTGGAACAAACTCAGGCCTAAATAAGCAATTTTGCTCCAGAACAAAATTTGCATATTTAACATTAATGGTAAATACACAACCGTGTAGCAGCCTTGAGTTCAGCATGAAAATTTCCCCTATTAATGTAATGGATTAACTTTATTCCCCTGGTACTGAGAATTTAGCATGCTTTGCTCTTAGAGCATGAAGCTAGTTAATAATCAGTTCCTCAATCCCCAGTATGTCTTGGTTAATCTCATTTTACTGTTTACATCTCAATTACCAAGACATTTAAATTGAGAGATTACTTCAATGTTGCTTTTGACTACACAAACAATATTCCCTTGGGCAGACTAAGACACCATTTAAAATCCCATGATCTGCAAGCGCAATTTGATTTTAGGTTACTGTAACTGCAATAAAAATGGACAGGATGGATTTGGCCTAGACTCCTGATAATACGAATCACTGATGATATAATTTGTTTTTGCTCGTCCCTTGAAATTCATATTAAAGAATAGACTTTATATAAAAAAAAAAAAGATAAAAAGGGAGACATGAATTAAGCTATCAAGCTACTGCTGCATTTCCCCCACAGTTAATCTCAGCAAAACAAAAATTACCTGGTAGTAATATCTAAGGACCCAGCAAAGACCTTCAACATAGGACTTCACCACTTTGCGACGGAATTTCTCGTCCGATGCGTCCACATCGAACTTGTTTTTATAGTAACGCTGCTTCCAACCTTCCTCCCACAATCTATTAAGAGAGAAAAAGGGGGGAGTTCAGACTGATATCTGCAGTGTAATCATACAGTCTAAACAAAACAAAACTGATTTAGAAGATACAATTCAAGACATGTACAATATCGTCTGAACAGCAGTAACATTAAATAGGTATGAACAATTTCAAAATGACATGATCTGTAAATTCCAATCAAATCTGAGAAGAATCCAACATGCAAAGTGGTTACTGATTAATTTAAAAAGGACTAGAGATAATCAATCAGATATGTAATGTGCCACCATGGGATGGTCAAATTCCAAACTACAGCAAAGGCCAGCTTGGCTAAAAGACACATTTTTACTATAGATGTAGCACTTATTTAAAATAATAATGTTAAAAGAAAGAAAATTGGTGGCAATCCCATCCAACTGTGAGTAAGTGAGTAAGAATTTCTACACAGAATTTCACTGTTTAAGTGCCAAAAGCTTATTGGATTCTCATCAAGCGCTATTCAAAAAGGTATATAGGAGGAGAATATGAAATGTTTGGAACATTTTAATGAAGACCCTTTACACAAAATAAAACCACCAAAAACACACACATTTCAGCAGCCATAGTGTATTTGGTCTATAAAAAGATGCAGAAATGAAAGTGCCATTTTAACACAAAAAAAGGTAGACTTCATATCTAGCACTCTTTACATATTTTAAATATATATATATATATATATATATATATATATATATATATATATATATACACACACACACACACACACACACACATATATATACATATATACACACACACACACACACACACACACAGAAGTTTCCATGGCCAAGAATCCTGATTGCAATAGTTCAACAATAGAGAGCTGAAGCATTATGCAGAAGCCACTTCCATTTAGCAGCTCACATATATGGAGCTGTTGCCTCAGGAATTTTTTTATTATTATTTTTTTTTTTTTTAAAGCTCCAGCAATACTGCAACATTCAGCTCACATAATCCAGGATGAACACTGACTGTAACCAATCTACTACTTGGTCCCAAAGGGAAAAGTGACTTGTAACAAGAAAACCTGCATGAATACTAATTCAGCTCCTTGGATTGAACAGCTTTGGCTTGCACATCTCACAGGAATTTGCAGAACGCTCTGTGTTTCCACATTAATTACTTGCAGATATAAAAGGATCACAGGAAAACATCTGAAGGTACTTGCTGCAGCAACTTAAATGCCATTAATTAGAATGCATCCCCCACCAGCAATTTAACAAACTGCTGTCAAACAACGTGACTGTACCTGATGTTATCCTCCGGTTCAGGTTCACTGTCACTGTCCTGCGCCTTCCTCTTCACACCCCCCGAAGGAGAGGGACCGCCATCGGAGGCGTCCCGGGATCCTGAGGGAGTCTACGGAGGTTGTCAAATGGCAATCCAGTTTAACACATTCTACATACATCCTTATTACTAGATTATACATCTACAAGTATAACTGCATTTACTTACACCACCTCTATAGACAACCATCCACCAGGCTCCAAGGTGGGGTGCAATGACAAAAAAAAAAAGTAATTGTTGAGTGAGCTAAACTTTCTATACATGTCCTGAAAGTTTCATTCACATTCGTTACTTATAACGTGAAAAAAATAAATAAAAGCAAACGGGCAAATTTGTGGTTAGCCCGTTTTCAAAAACCTTCGATTACTCTACCCGGACGAGCGCGCGTGCGTGACGTCACACCAGGACATTCACTGTTGTAAACAAATGCAGTAGGTGGAGGACAGAAGTGAAAGCGATGTTACCGGTTCGGATGTTTTAGCATCTTAAATGAAAGATCAGAAATGTTGATCTTGTACTTCATTTATATTAGCTTCACAAGGCAAAGCTTGTTTATTTGTACTGGTTTGTTGTAGTCTGTTGATGGTAGAGTAGCACATGAGTTTTTTTTGTGTCACTTTCAGGTTTTTTTAATTTGAATGTGTTTCTTGGCAGTATTTTCACACCTGCTTTTAGTGAAAAGCTTGTGCCAAGCATCCTTATTCAGACATATTTATTCTAAAGAATAATCACTTCATTGTTGCATCTATGCATCCCTGTTGTAGTGCGTTCATTGAATTTAGTTATTAATCAAACAAGAGGTTTAATTGTAAATTGTATGTTTTGACTACGCCACCCTCAATAAAGGGGACTGATATGAAGTATACAAAACAACAAGGAGGCAGATTGCAAAAAAATTGAGCGTTTACTTTTCAGGTTCACAATAAAAACAAGACAGACATAGACCCTGAAGTATTCTGAAAGTTTTAGTTATTGTTACATTTTTTTAAATAAGATGTTCAATAGTGATAGGATTTACTTGAGGTAGCACCAGACTTTACATTATAGTACAGTCAATTACACAGCGTCACACACACACAGCCCAATAACCTTCACTGCCTTGCTGCAAAGGTTCTTAGTCACTCGGTCGGCTGACACCCTTTAACATAAACAAAAAATAATACTCTACCGTCTTTATTTCAAGACAAAAACAAAACGCATTCTCCCAGCTCAGGAACCCCGTACAAAATAGCCAGTGTCTCGTTTCTTCACTGTAGTGTCTTGTTTCTTCACTTTTAAAAGCCGAGCAATAGACACAGAGTGCGTCAGATCTCCATGGCAACAGACCAGACGCAATTTAACATGCAAAACAAGCAAAGTAATAGCTGTCAACTCTTATGAAAACACGAGAACCAGAGGTCTCCTTTTTTGGACTTACTACACAACTTTCTCCGAACAAATCAATATAATAACTCTTACAGTAAATAACACTTTATTCTTAACTTGTAGCCTATTAGAATCTGATATAGCCTACATCATCTTACAGTAAATAATATTTTATTCATAACTTGTAGCCTATTAGAATCTGATATAGCCTACATCATCATACAGTAAATAACACTTTATTCATAACTTGTAGCCTATTAGAATCCGATATAGCCTACATCATCATAAGACATTTTCGCAGGTCAGATGGGGAAAATAAATAAAGTTGAAGTTTAAGATGGGCGATCTAAATAATCTGGAGGCAAAAGATCTTATGCGGGAGTGTCCCGACGAAATCGAGAGACTTCACAGGAATGCATACGAGAACGTGACATAACAACGTGATCATTTTATCACATTATTTATTAATAATGTACATGGGAGGTTGTTGGCTATATAAAATCGCCTCACTTTATACATATTTTCATCAAACTGTAAGATATTTATAATGAAATGATAGGATCATGTCCTTAACCTCTGCACCTCTCTTTTCCTGGCAGCCGCTCGAGTCCCGGTGATTTTACATTTTTTTTTAATTTATTTTTTTTACTGGAAGATGCTGCTGTCCTGCAGGTACCATTTGGATAGACGGGTGGTACTGCATCCTTATTTAATTTAACAGCACCCATCTTGAACATAATTAAATTAATAAAGCTGTCTTCTGTAAAGTGGGTGCTGCAAATGCAGCTGCTGTTGGGTTTAGCATCCCAATCCCTGGCCCTTCTCACGAACTTCACCCATTGCCGACATCGTACCGGTTCTTTAGGAAAATCGTGGAGAGATATCAATGGCCCTGCTATGTTGGAGCAACCATATATTACACACCTATTTACCATGGTCTCTCTCCCCTGGGTGCGTTGTGTTTTGTTTAGTGAGCGGTTTTGCAGAGCTGTAATGCAGGAAAGCACTGGGGGTGGGATGGCGAGCTTGTCCTGGTGTGATGTCACGCATAAATTAGCCATAGCTTCGCGCGAGCTGGACTTTTCATAGAGGTGTCAACTTCAGAGTTGTTTTTGTACACCTAGCGTTGAAACCTACACAGATACTTTATTGACCTCCCAACAGTACTATACAAGTGAATTCTGAAATGAAAAAATCATTGCACCCCATCTTTAACAGTTACAGTAATAAGGACACTGTACTTGGACTGGCAAAACACACAGCCCCAATGTATGTATGTTTGACTATACCAACACTACAGCTTGCTTGTCAATTTAAAGTCCGTTTACAAATTCTGTAATCAAAATGTGCTTCATGAATTAAATACCAACATATACAAATATATACAATACAAAAATTATTGAAACATTGCTTGTATGATATGTTTGGTGTATGATATTGGGCACCTGTTCATTTTATACACCAAAAATAGCTTCAAAACAATCCACCAGCTAGTTACTAAATAAAATATTTTTTTTGGTACCATTTTGAAGTCCCAAAAAATGTAACAAAAACCCCCCAAAAAAAACACATTTCTAAATTTGTCAGAGCCCTAATATGTCACTGATTTTAATCAACATTAACCTGAAGCCAGTATTCCATCATACTTGACAAACCAATGAGCCAGGGTAAGTTTAAAATGTAGACTAGTATTATATATGGTATAGATTAAAAAAGAAAAAAAAAAAGAAAGAAACATGCCTGCTGTCCATTCTTCATCATGGCTTTCAAAGAAGAGGCAGCATTCTAAAACACAAGATGAATTCAGTACTTTCAGTAAACTACACCAGTTAATTTCATTGCAAACTAAACAGGATGCTGGCTTCAGCTACTACTGACAAGTGACCAATGCCATTTTCATAGTTAATACAGTAAAGAGCACTCTGTTCCAAATTAACAAAACAACAAACTAATCACAAACCAATTCATTGTGATGCAAAAGCTACACTTCCGACAATCAGTTTTAACATCCAGAGCAACCAAAACTAAACCAGTAAGTGGAACGGCCAATATATTAAAAGTTAGTTTCAAAATCTCCTTTTATTGGAAACAAGATTCTTGGCACCATACAGCCCAATCTTACCATATTCTGCTGATCTCGTCCGTGCATTCTCATATTAAATGCTGCGTGTCTTGGGTTATCAACAGGCTGTGGACCACCTCTCCTACCTAGTGCCTGTGGTGCAAACTGTCCTGAAGGCAAAAATGCTGGTTTGTCTGCCTGCAAGGAGGGGGAAAAGGGTGTTGTATTTAATATACCATATTCCTTTGTATTTAACACTCCCACTCTCAGAAAAAATAAAACATCAAATATACATTTACAATGTTGGAGCGGTGGACGGTCGTGGTGGAGTGGAGGGGTCCTTACATGCCCTTTAAGGTGATATTTTATTTAATGCAAATAATGCATATTCTAGGCAAAATGATTTAGTTCATGGTGTAAAACGAAGCCTTCTTTTCCTAATCCTGGATAAAATGGGGCGGAGGATTTGTGAAGAATATATTATCTGTGATGCAGAGATGGTTTACTTAATTCTGCACCTGATTTTGTACTTTTTCTTCAGTAGGTTTATTTTTTTAAGCAACACATGTAAACTTGAAAAGTGTATTGAATTACACACATGTTTATTGATATTTGTTATTTGTCTTCTGTTTATTTGGGGATTACTTTGTAAACAGAGCGAATCCATTGTTCGTGGGATGGGCTTATTATACTTAACAGTGCTTTTGTGTTACGCGTACGCTTAGCTTAATTACTCATACTCAATCAGTGAAAATACATACTATGTAATTATATATATATATATATATATATTACACAGAGAGAGAGGGAGAGAGAGAGAGAGAGAGAGAGAGGGAGAGAGCGAGACTTAGGCCACACTGCGTGTACTGGGTCATCTCTCATTTACCCTACCTAACAAGTTTGTCTGTGTGCTATTCATTTGTGCTCATACTGTGTTTTGTTTTGCATCTTATAGGTTACGAGTGTTACTACAATGTTCTCCTGGAATGTGAAGGGGATAAACCATCCAATTAAGCGTAAAAAAAATCCTCTGTTAAAAAAGGATCATGTCCAGCTTGCCCTTCTACAGGAAACCCACTTAACCGACAGTGAACATGAGAAGCTGAAAAGATTGGATGGGACACACTTCTAACTCATCTATAATTCACATAGTAGAGGAGTAACTATTTTACTTCATAAACATTTACCAGTCACACTTGATAAGGTTATAAAAGAATGATGGTCGCTTTGTGCCGATAACAGGTTTCTCATATGGAGATCGTATCCCAATAGGCTGTATCTATGCCCCTAATACATTTCAGACCACCTTTTATTCAAAATTATTAGCGGAAGTATCTTCCATCGCCACTCCCTACATTTTTCTTGTGGGGGGGGGGGGGGGGGGGGGATCTTAATTGTGTTCTGGGTCATTCCACAATAAATGGGATACAAAGCACAAAAAAAAAATTATTCAATATATTAATTTAATATAAAATTAAAATAAGTAACTCCTGGAGGCTTAGAATCCAGAGGGAAAAGATAGTATACCATTGCATTGCTGTAGAGCAACCCTAAATCAAGAGGCTCACCAGCTTTATGTTACCATGTAACACGGACACCAAATATGTTTTAAAAACCAACAAGCAAGTATAATTTCTTACAATAAGTACCATGTAGTAACGCTATCTGTTGTACTTTCATACAGGAGGATTGGCGTCACACTGTTTGGTTTTCTCTGAGTTAGCTAGCCTTTACCCTTAAGTTTTCTTTTATTTTTTTTCTTTCTTCCCTATTACTAAATAAAAACTTAAACATGCATCTTTTCATTTCATGAATTTTTTTTGGGATGGTTAATCTTAAAATTGGATTAATTGAGGCAATTTGAAATTCTGATTAATTTATGTCACCGTGTAACAGGGACACGAAATAAAAACAAATTGTTTAAAGTTCACTCTAAACAATATTATTTCATAGAAAAATTGTACATCTGAATTCTGCTTGAACTTTTTTCCACCACAAGGTTAGGTGGCTGAAGAATCTTTTAAATCCTACTCCATGATTCCCAGGAAATGTCATCTTTTACAGGCCAACGGTAGTAAGCTCCAGAGGCAGTCATATATTTCAGCCACACCTCCCTCATCTGCTCATCCACCTGTTGTACCTATAATTAATGTTCAAAGTATTACTGAGCGCTGTACTAGATAGGATCTAATCTTAGGTAATGTAAAGTATACAAAATTTCACAAGTTATTGTAAAGGAAACACCTGCTTTCACAAGTGAGATTTAACATGTAGTTGTATGAGAACTTCTACCATGATTTAAATAAGATTTATATTAAATATAAGGCCTGAACCAAAATAAACTAGAAATAGGTCAGATGATTTTACAAGAGCTGTGTAACCTTAGTTTTGTAGTTAAATATTTTTTTTATAAAGTCATGGTAGAATTCTTGTTAAAGTACTGTGAACTTAGTACTTTAAAATAAATGTTAGTTGTAACATAATAAAACGTGGTAAAAGAAATGATTAAAAAATACTCGAACTTGAACTGAAATTAACCTGAACTAAATGAAGCCTTACTTGTGCTACAAATGTTTTTGTAGATTTTTCATCCACAGGTAGGTCAACTAAAACAAAGTCCCCTCTGCTGAACCTTCGAAAGAATGCAACAAATAATGAATGTTGTATGAACAAATGTTTACCCTCTGCCTCAGGTTGCAGTGAGACATCAACATTAGCTTTAAGTGATTAAAAACTGACAAATATGAGGCGTCTGCTAAATAAACAAAATAATAATGATGGAAAATATTTTTTGCACTTAAACTATAATCACACCTTTGAAGCCAGGTTCCTGACGACATTTCTTGTCCAGTGTTCATCTGTGCATCTTGCGCAGCGTTTGCAGTTTTCATCTGTGCATTCTTGAGCAGAGCCTCTTGAACATGGTGCATATGAAGATGTGGAGGTTCAGCAGTGTACCTGTGCATCTGCCTACCTTTGGATAAAATGAACTTTTTCCAGGGATCGACATGTTGCCAGTTGTCACATTTGCCACTGCCAATCATGCAGGATTGGCAAAAGCAAGACAAATTATTTTTCTCCATTACACAGGCATCTCCACGTTCCTTTACGCCTCTAATGCTGTGAAGAAGTCTTGTTCCTGGAAGGACTCTTTCACCACACCGATTCCTATTCCTGGATATATCCCCCATGGGAACCCAAAAGAAAGTCTGTCTGAAATGGCTACAATCATCTTTGCTTACATCTTTTGAAAGGTTCTCTCTGCAGAACTGGAACATATCATAGGCATTGCCAATGACGGCTTTCTTTGTGGCTACAGCAGCTGAAGCACTTCGTTTTATGACCGCACTTTCCCCATCTGCTGGACCTTTTCCGTGTCGAGAACCAAAAAAACACCTTTGCACTGGAAATCCATAATCTTCAACTGCATGTGCAATGTATCCAAAAGGACCATGTGACTTGTACTGGCATGCACAGCCATCAGTGAACTGTATCTCCTGGTCAATTTTGATGTGTCACTGATTGGCTAAAGAAACAAAATGATGGACAGAATGAAAGTCATGGGTGTTATCTTCTGAAAAAAAAAAACAGACTTTCTGTAACAAGATCCATACAAACAGCACAGTTGTAGTGGGTTACTATAGGATGCACTGTAGCAGACTCGTGGTGCTAGTGTGCACTCTGAATTTCATCCCGGGCCAAGCATGCATAGTTCTCGGCAAAATCCAAAAACATTAATACCCAGTTTGACGGTAACTTGTTCTTCAAAATTCTGTATTGATCACTTTGCCATGAAGCACAATGAAGGTGCAGAGCCAGTGGTTTCACTTCTTTTTCTAGTTCTTCAAGATATTTCCAGTCTTTTCTGCCTTGATCCTTTTCTGTAATTGAATTTATTTTCCATCTTTCATTTTCTGTGTTCTCAGTTTCCCACTTGAGCCATTTGACCCGGTCATTTTCAAACTTAAAAATATCCTTAACATGTTCTTTTAGCCCTACCATTCCACACTTACTGCAGCTTCTTTCCACACATTCCCGGCTGTAAAACCTCTTCTCATATTTTGGGCACACCGTGACTTCAACTGCCTTATATACATCTGCAATTTTTGCACCTAGATATCCTTAAGATTGGGCAAATTTGTTGACTGCTTCAAGCTTAAGATGAACATTTGTACAGTATTCACATAAGCAGGCACGTATCTTTTGGTCTTTTGAAGGCTTCAGGTTTGTTGGACGCAGAGAACAGAATTTCGAAAAGCCTATCTGAATATTGTAATGAGACTTGAGCTTCTTGAAAAGTTCCTTAAGTGTTCTTTGCAAAATCCCTTTTACTTTTACGTCCTTTCAGACAGATTTCTTATCTGGTAGCATGTTGGCATGTGATGCATAAAACTCTTCTATTGTTGACAAAACATCAGCGGAGAGTGCATCTCTTCTGTTCTTCCTTGCTTTATTAATAAGGAGTTTCCAAGTGATCCCTAATTTCCTACCTGCAGCTTTAAGAAGTCTACAGTACTTTGTTTTTACAAGTCTGCCTTCAACATAGCTACTTTCAAGATTGCAAAGATTGTTTTGCAGAATTTGGATCAGTTCTCCTAAATGTGCTCTTCTGGTTCTGTTCATCTCGCTTTGCTTTTTTCTCTGCATACTTTGCTCTTCTTTTTTCATTTATATGTCTTTTTTGTGAAGTTAACTTTGCCCTCTGTGCTTGTTTTTTTCTCTTTCCATACTCTTCTCTGCTTTTCCCTTTCCAACTCTTTCCCTCTAGTGTTTGGCACTTCTAGAACATCTACCTTCTGATCTGATGCTTTGCGTTTGACCTGTTCTCTGTATTTTCTCATACGCAATTTTGTAAGTTCATTTGCATGCTTTTTCTTTTCCTCACTCAAATTGAGGCGATATAATCTGCTTTTAAGAGCCTTAATTGCTTTTTTCCTTTTGATAACACTGAGAATTCTTTGATTTTCTGCCTGTATTTTTTACATCTTTCTGCATTGGTAGTCACTTTAGTATGTAGTGGTTCTATTCGACTTGAATCTCGCTTTGAAGATCTTAGTTTTATTCGCAAACCCATGCTGCTGAAAAATAAAAACAGTACAATTTTCACTTAAGCAGTGCTTAAAATGAACATACTACAAAAACTGCTGAGCATTACCACCTTTAAGTTATGTATTGAAAAAAATAACTATTTGTGCTAAGCATTGGGATTTTTTGTATTCTGTTTGTAACTCCACAGTACCACTTAATTTATGTGGAAAGCAAAATAAATAGTACTGTGGAGTTGCAAAAAAAAAAATATATATATGTAAATATTTATTTCCTCCCTCCTCTATCTCCCCTGATGACTTTGCCTCCTTCTCTTCTAAAATCTCAGATATCCGCAAACTCTTTAACACCTCTCCCTCCCCCGCACCCCCTCCTGCTCCAACCCCTACACCCACTACATCCCCTACTAACTCGCCCTCCTTCTCCACCTTCTTGCCCCTCTCAGACTCTGACCTCTCCTCCCTGCTCCAGGGTCACAAACCCACCACGTGTGCCTTGGACCCCCTCCCCACTCACCTCTTTCAAGCTGCTGCTCCTGCTCTACTCCCCTTCATCTCCTCCCTCCTCAACACCTCTCTACTTTCTGGTATCTTTCCCTCCGCTTTCAAAAAAGCCTCTATCACTCCCCTCCTCAAAAAACCTACCCTCGACCCCACCTCCCTCCAGAGCTACTGTCCTGTCTCCCTCCTACCCTTCCTCTCCAAAACCCTCGAGCGGACTGTACACCGCCAGCTCTCTGCTTTCCTGTCCAACCACTCTCTGCTTGACCCTCTCCAATCTGGCTTCCGCTCTGCTCACTCCACTGAAACCGCCCTCCTGTCTGTCACCAACTCACTTAAGTGTGCCCGAGCTGCCTCTCTCTCCTCTGTCCTAATTCTCCTCGACCTCTCTGCTGCCTTTGACACTGTTGATCACTCTATTCTACTATCATCTCTTGCTGACCTGGGGATCTCTGGCACTGCTCTGGCCTGGTTCTCCTCCTACCTCTCCAACCGCACTAACCAGGTAACCTGGCGTGGAGCAACCTCCACACCTCACCCTCTCTTAACTGGAGTCCCAAGGGTCAGTCTTGGGTCCTCTCCTGTTCTCTCTCTACACCTGCTCCCTGGGCCCCCTCATCGCATCCTATGGTTTCTCATACCATTTCTATGCTGATGATGCTCAGATTTTCCTCTCCTTCCCCACCTCTGACTCAACCATCCCCTGCCGTATCTCTACCTGTCTGTCTGCTATTTCCTCCTGGATGCACTCGCATCACCTCAAACTCAACCTCTCTAAATCTGACCTCTTTCTTTCCCTCCTTCTCCTGCCCCTCCTCTGATCTCTCTATCTCTGTTCCTCTGGAATCTACCACACTCTCTCCCTCTTCCTCAGCTAAGAACCTCGGAGTCAACCTGGACCCCTGCCTCTCTTATTCCCAGCACATCTCCACTCTGGCACGCACTTGCCGATTCTTCCTGAGCAACATCCGAAGAATCCGAGCCTTCCTCACCAACTACGCAACCCAGCTCCTGGTCCAGGCCCTGGTACTCTCCCGCCTAGACTTCTGCAACTCCCTCCTGGCTGGCCTCCCTGCGTTCGCCGCCCGTCCGCTCCAGCTCATCCAAAACTCTGCTGTTCGCCTGGTGTTCTCTCTGCCTCACTTCTCCTACGCAACTCCACTGCTCCGCTCTCCACTGGCTCCTGATCACCGCTCGCATCCAGTTCAAGACTCTTGTACTAGCCTACAGATGCCTTGACCAGTCTGCACCCAGCTACCTCCAGACCCTCATCTCTCCCTACACCCCCACTCGACCTCTCCGCTCCGCCTGCACTAGAAGACTAGCTCTACCTCCGCTACGCTCCCCTGCCTCCAGAGCCCGCTCCTTCTCCACCCTTGCTCCGCAGTGGTGGAATGACCTTCCTACAGATGTCAGGACTGCCCAGTCCCTGACCACATTCCGGCGCCTCCTCAAGACTCACCTCTTCAAACAGCACCTGTAGAACTCCTGTTTGTATCCTGGGACACTATCACCCTTCATGTAAATGTACTTTATTTTGCTCTTATCTGCCCCCTATTTTACTGCATTTAATCCTGTACTTCAGAATACTGTAATCTGCCATGTGTTTAATCTGTAGTACTTTGTATTTAATCATATCCTGATGTAACTATCACTATTTAATCATATCCTGATGTAACTATCACTATTATCTGCTGAATTGTGGTTTGTCACACTTGTACTTTGTTTGAACAAAAGTTATTGTATTTCTTGCTCTTATTGTATTACTTGTATTGTAACACTTGAAATGTATTTGCTTACGATTGCAAGTCGCCCTGGATAAGGGCGTCTGCTAAGAAATAAATAATAATTATATATATATATATATATATATATGAAACAATCGATGTGCAAAAACGTGATTAACGTAAAATACCAAGTTATCCAGCTCTTGTAATGTACACCGGTATATAAATGTAAATGATCAGGAATCCATGAACCCATGTGTAAAAAAAGTTTTGAACTCGCACAATTGTGTCTTTTTGTAGGCTACACGGTAGCAATAATACAGATTTGTTTTTAAGTATATTTACTATAATATACAGTATTTGCTGTAACATTATTGTATTTGATATACTGCATTATAGGTTAGGTGAGATGTTTCATTTATTTGTATCCGTTTTGTATACCCATTACAAACAGTGTCACACGTAAAGGGGACACTAAACTCAATCGTGTCTTGTTTTTTAAAAAAGATCCAGATGTTAACAGACTCTGGTAAATTTATTCAAAACGGCCCACACATGTTTATGATATCACTACTTAAAATAATATGTACATTTGTACATATAAAGCGTACATTTCATCACCGCCTACTTAATAATAAGAGAACGTAACGTTATTTCACCTCGTAACTTCCGAGACACCACTCCAATCGCCTGTGATTAATGTTGTCAGACCCTCCAGAAAAAGCTCTTAGCTATCATAAAAGTAGTTTTTGTGCGCGAAATAACTGCTGTAAAATGCTGCAAAGAATTACACGTTGTTTGCCGCATTTTAACAAACAGTTGTGTGATCGCCACGTAACAGAACCCGAGGGACACAAGCATCACATGTTTAAATTCTACTCAATCAACGCTACAGAAGCACCATCGATGGGAATTGAACTATATATGGTAGTACTGTAGTTACTATAGTTTCATTTGGTATTGCAGTACATTCATTATAACTGTTGAATTTTAAAATTATTAATATAATTTTTATCTTCGTTTTGGGACACCACTTGTTACGTAGTAACATATCAATTTTGAGATCATTTTCTAAAATTATATCACTGCTAGTTAAATTAAAGCAACTTTAACATGAGTTCAGTACTACTGAACTGTAAATTAAACACACAGACTTGATTGTAAAATGTTTTATATAGACTTAATTTAAAGACTAACTGCAGGCTTGGCAATATTATGGACAGTAATAAGAACCATCAGAGTAACAACCTGGCTGAAACAAAAAGAAGAATGATATTAAAAGTCAGATATTATCATATGTATATGACACAATAGTACTAATTGTTGCACTTTTTTCTTTTTTAAATATTTATTTTGGCACATGAACCATTATGTGTCATATTTCTGTTACTGTGGAATGACCCTTCTTAGTCCTAAAATTGACCATCAACCACAATTACTAGTCCCAATTTCAAGGAAAGCTAGGCTAACAAGAGCTATGCAGAGATTTGAACTTATTTGACGTGTGGAGGGTGATAAACCAGAAAGGGAGAGACACTACATTTTTTTCATCCCCTCACCAGTCTTCAAGAATGGATTCTTTTTTTTACCTCTAGGTTGGTTTTAAACAGGGTTAAGAAGTCTACTATTGGCATCCGCATCTTGTCGGACCATGCCCCAGTAAGCATTGATGTTTTACCCCCCCTATTGTGATCCCTCCTCTCGTCGATGGCGACTGAACACTTCTCTGCTGAGTAACCCTCCACTTATAGAATATCTTAAACAACAATGGAGTCTTTACATGGATATTAATAACACAGCTGATGCTGACCCATCTACTGTATGGGAAACTGCAAAAGCCTACATGAAGGGTGCTATTTCATATGCTACAGTAAGAAAAAAAATGTCACTTGAAGCTCAGCTGCAGCTAGAAAGCAAGATAAAAAATCTGGAGATCGAATTAAAAAATGCACCATCTAAAATTTTCTAAAAAAAGGATAGATGCTGCTCGCTTAGTGCTAGACCAGCTACTAACACAGAAAGCTGAGATAGCAGTTATCTTTGCAAAACAGACTATTTGAATTTGGAAACAAACCTAGTAGGCTGCTGGCTCGTCTTGTTAGAGAGAATAGAAAGTGTCACCTTCATGTGTTCTGTGACCTGAGGGACCTTAACCCTTAGCGGTCCATTTATTCAGCGTGTCTCAGGCATGTCAGGTCCAATTTATTTTCACACACGCAGTTTATTTTAGACACACTGTTTAAAAGTATTTTTTTCACAGTAAAACAGGTTTAAAAGGCACTGCATATCAACAGGACATTCAGTACGGCAACTGCATCTCCAGCCCCACCCCTTGTTCGCTATATTTTTCAAATATCTCAATAGTACATACCGATAAATCAAACTCCTCAATAATGCGATCCAAGTCATTATTTTATTACTATAACATCTAAAAAAAAAAGCTCTGCAAATGTCTGTTATATTCTTTGAGCGCTGGATGCAGAAGCAGCTATCTTGTTTGTTTATGTCCGTGTTATCTGGGCTATCAGTATTCATGAGATACGCCCTTTATTTATTTTTTCGGCTTCTCTCAGCTCCTATCGGTCTCACTCGGCCATTGAATGGTTTTCTCAGCTTTTTCCGGAGAAAAAACGACTAGAGAACTGTTTTTTGCATCTTTTTGATGGTGTCGGACAGGGTCCGACACAGGACTGCTAAGGGTTAAAGACTGTTAAATATGACATTGATAGATGGATCTCCCTGTTTCTTGGATAAGTAGAATAAGCTTAATTAAAATGAATACTCCCAAGACTTCTTTATCCTTTGCAAATGCTTCCCGTGGTGAACAAAAAAGGTGGTGCTTGATCTGGAAAAAAATTCTCAATTTCATCTGGCATGGAAAAGAGGCCAGGTTAAAAAAAAATATATAAAAAATCAGAAACTAAAATTGCCAGCAGACAGAGGTGGTTTAGCTATGCCAAACATACTTTTTTTAATAAATGGGCTTGTCATGCTCGTATTTCAGAATGGATTCGCGATTACCCAGTCCTCATGGTGCAGTACAGATGCCTGGTGTTGCACACCATTCTCTTTACTGAGTCTAATGACGAGTAGAATTAAACACTTATCTTATGTAATAAAAAACAACCCTATAGTTTATAACAAATAACTGTAGTTTAATGTCTGGCTTGATTTCAACAGATTTGCCGGTAGAAGGGGTTTCTCCTCGTCGCTGATCCCTCTCATAAAAAACAAAACGTTTCCCCCTAGCATTAAAAACAGTATTTTTGACTTTTGGAACCATAAAGGAATTAGGGTTATTGGGGATCTCTACAAGAATGATGTTCTTATGTCATTTGAAGAGATCCAAAGAAAATATGATATGCCAGATAAACACTTCTATGTTTTCCTACAAATCTGTCATTTCTTACAAAGGTCTCATTTCCCCCAGGGTTGACGGTCAGGATTGACCTTCCTTTTACAATCTTAAAACCCTAAGAACATCATCTCCTCTTTCTACTTGTTAAGTTACTCAATCGGTTCAAATAATACCACCGGCGTAATGAGATCATGGGAGAGAGATCCGGGGGGGAGCACGCAATGAGGAAGCCTGGGCTAGGGCCATAACCTCAACAAGGACTACATACACTTGTAATAAGATGAGAGAAGCCCAGTATAAAATCCTGCATAGAACTCATAGGATACCATATATTCTTAATAAGTTTAACCCACAGATACCACTATGTATTAAATGTCAAAAAAGCACAGGTACTTATTCATTGTTTTTGGCTATGTCCTTTAATAAGTAAACTCTGGAAGATGATCATCCAAGAGTTGGGACTTATATTTCATAGCAAATTAAACAAAGATCCTTGGATGCTTCTTCTGAGTATGCCTGCCGATGAGTTAACTTTGAAAAAAAATTAGTAAAAATTGTCAAAAAAAAATAAATATATATTTTTTTTTATGTTGAAGCATTACTGTTCTAAAGTGTTGCAGACAAAAAAAAGGTGTCGAAGAGGTATATGCAGATTGCACAGGTAACAGCTTGAGATCTGGTTGGGGCTTGTATCCAACGTGGCCACAAAGTGTTCAATAACCATTATGAAACACATAAGACCGAGTAGAGAACTGCACAAAGTTTTGTGAAAAAAAACGCCTGCCATGCCTTTAAATACCAAACAGACGTAATAAGAAAAATCACCTCAATTGGAGAAGCAGCTCTAGGATAGAAGATAAACACGTGTGACAGACATACTACACCCGTCTAAACAGTATCCCTGCAGGGTGGGACATGCATCCCCATGGGGATAATTAATCATGAACTAATACCCTAACCTAAATAGATAGTCCTTTCCTTAGGAGAAAGCTGCAAATACAAAATAAGCTTACAACTTACTTTCATACGTTTCTTTTTTTCTTTCATTCTCCTTTTGAAGCCTTCCTAAAAAAAGGTAGGGAGGAAAAAGGGTTGTAGGTAAATACACAGCACCCTGTAAAATTAGAGCCATTTGCATCATGGAAAACTAATCCATGACCTACACCTAGTAATATAAACATGGATGTTTGGTTATGGTTAAATACATTTTTAAAAAGTGACTCGTTTTCTAGGTTTATAATTGCAGTTTTCACAACAGCTTGGTGAGCTTGTCTTATTTCTACTAGTACACTAGTTTAACTCTGTTGTATTTCAAGTTTCCATTATTAAATAGAAGTATTATATTATATTATATAAATATATATATATATATATATATATATATATATATATATATATATATGCCATACAATGTGCTTCATAAAAACAAGCCGTCATTTTTGCAGACTAGTAAAATAGCTACAGAGCTGCATGTGCGCCCCAGTTTCCAGTCATCACTGAAGCATCCATTGCAAATATACTAGTAGCCTACAGAACATTTACTACACAAGTTTATACATTTCATTCAATCAAAATACACTGATTCCAAGTATTCCCTAAATAGGCCAAAGAAAATAAATACAACTTGCATCATCCTCTTTCCGTTTTTTAAAAATGTTATCCTCTGCAACTCCCACAGCTTGCATTATCAGCTCCACACGTTCCAAGTTAACAAAACCACTTTCTGTCAGATAGCCCTGAAAGAGAAAGATTGGCACTGCTGTTAACATCCTTGTAGGAACCTTGTTTTAAAACCTTAACAGTTTTTAAATTCTATTCTATTCAGGGCAGCAGTGTGGAGTAGTGGTTAGGGCTCTGGACTCTTGACCGGAGGGTTGTGGGTTCAATCCCCAGTGGAGGACACTGCTGTTGTACCCTTGAGCAAGGTACTTTACCTAGATTGCTCCAGTAAAAACCCAACTGTATAAATGGGTAATTGTATGTAAAAATGATGTGATATCTGTATAATGTATAATGTGATATATTGTAACAATTGTAAGTCGCCCTGGATAAGGGCGTCTGCTAAGAAATAAATAATAATAATAATAATAATAATATTACATTCTAAAACAAGGACGCACTGGTAAAAAGTACCATTGGCAAGAGACATGAATTGATGATTCCCCCCCCCAGTAGTTAATGCTAAATATTTCTCATGCAAAAGCTTACCCCAGTTTTGTGCACCACATCTTTATAAATGCCAACCAGACGATCAATTGCACCCTCCCTGTAAATAAACACATACATCTGTTAACTACTTGGCAGCAGTGTGGAGTAGTGGTTAGGGCTCTGGACTGTTGACTGGAGGGTTAACATCCCCGGTGGGGGACAGTGTTGCTGTACCCTTGAGCATAGTACTTTACCTAGATTGCTCCAGTAAAAACCCAACTGTGTAAATGTGTAATTGTATGTAAAAATAATGTAATTGTATGCAAAATTAATGTGATATCTTGTAACAATTGTAAGTCGCCCTGGATAAGGGCGTCTAAGAAATAAATAATAATAATAATAATAATAATAATAATAATAATAATAATAATACTTAAATAAATACAATGATTGGGGAGGAGCGTGCTTACTGTTGATATTACACAGCTGTCAAATGCAAGGCAAAGTTTCAACTTACCTAATTTCTAAGGAAGGCAAATGAGGCAAGAAGTCATTTCCGACAAAGAAGCACATGAACACCCAGTCATCAACACTCCTTTCAATGTCAAAAGGGAAAGGCAAACTGGCCATGGTCAACTCTCTCTCCAAATACTGCAAAAATAGAAAACGATTAATAGGCAAAAACTAAATTTAAAAATGCCTTTATAAAACATACTAGAGCCTACCTATATAAAATCGAAGTAAATACATCCAGACTGTTTTATTTATAGAGGATTGAAATAAGACAAAAAGGTATACACACTACATATCTGGTGCGTTTTCCTTTAAATGCCTGTGATCGTGTAAACCCAATAAGCACTTAATTTATTTGACTTACTGGGCCACCATACTTTGTAGTACAGCTTGTTATCGCATATTAGTAAATCTCCACCAATTACACGGACGTCACATCAAAACCCAGCTTCTGAATGTCCTTCTTTTAACCATGCTTCAAACAACTTCACAGCACATCTACTTTCTGCTCGAGTATTTCCGTAAACCGATCACTGGCAAGGATATTTAGGTCTTCATTCGCTTCAGGTTGAGCAAAAAGTTCAGTACTTTCCACTTTTTTTATTTATTTATTTTATTTTTCTAAACACTTTCATGTTCTAGATCTAAAACAAAGTCATCGTTGCTATCTTCACTTACAACAGAAAATGCTGCCTGTGTAAGTGGGATTTCAGACTGAGGAACCCATGACAGCACACCAGCAAAGTGATACACAAACATTAAATCTAGCAAAGCTAATCAGCAAATTACTAATCAATTGAATCTCATTATTGAACAATTATCAATTATGAAGAAATGTTTTAAGTGGCATAAACTACAATAAGAGTTGAATCGGAATAAAATAATCCAGTTTCTCATGCCTAATGGCACTCTAAACTGAATTATTTTATACCAATTCAACACTTATCGTGGTTTATCCCTTACTGATTGGATAGGAAAGCGACTGAATTTCACTGCCGCATTTTTTTCGTGCGACATCAGTGAGAAGGGCAATTAATTTAAAGGCCGGATACAGTTTACTGCAGCATGCAGAAACAAAGCATAACATGAACTTTTTTTTTTTTTTGAAAACGGGACCACACAAATCAACTGTATTTTTACTTAACTACATTATATGTTTTTACAACATTGATACATAAAGAAACTAGTGGATATTAGCTGATGTTTCATGAACTAAACTTAAATAAGAGATGTAGTGTCCAATATTACTTACAGACCCTGTGAATAAACGTGTACAGCATTGGAATCACTCAGGTGAAACAATGTCTTTTAACTTGCCCAAACATCAATTTTCTTCAACAAAACTTTCAGAAAGTATTAGCCCTTTGCAGTCCTATGTCGGACCAGGTAGGACAATCAAAAAAATGCAAAAAACGGGTTTCTAGTCGTTTTTTCTCCGGAAAAAGCCGAGAAAACCATTCAAATGGCCGAGTGGGAGCTACAGGAGCCGAGACAAACCGGAAAAAATAAAAATAGGGGCGTATCTCATGAATAGTCATACTTGCCCCTGGCATCCGATAACGGCGGCCATAAGGAAACAAGCTGGCTGATACTGCATCAGCGCTCAGAGAATATCACGGACATATGCAGAGCTTTTTTCAGATGTTATAGTAATAAAATAATGACTTGGATTGCATTATTGAGGCGTTTGGTGATAAAATGAGTGATCAGGAGATGATTGATCGGTATGTACTACTTATTATTATTATTTATTTCTTACATATGTGAAAGCGATAGCGAACGAAAGGGTGGGGCTGAGCTGGAGATGCCTAGCGAGTGCTTTGATATGCAGCGCTTTTTAAACCCGTTTGACTGTGGAAAAAAAATACTTTTACACAGCGCGTCTAAAATTAACTGCGCATGTGAAAATAAATTGGACCTGACGCGCCTGACACGCACTTAATAAATGGACTGCAAAGGGTTAAGGTCCCTCAGGTCATAGAACACATTTTCATACATGTATCTCCAAGCAGAATACATAATACTTAAATGTTAACTAGAAAGTGTTGAAAAAAGAAAGAAAAATTTTGTTTCTGAAGTACTTATAATGTTCCCCAGGGTTTGCTACTGTAAATAAAATGTAGTGAATTTTTATAGGAAGAGTCAAATACAGCCAGAAAAAGGCCTTGTCCTGGGGGTGCATCCCACTGAAAAGTGCTTGGTCCTAACAGAGTTAAGAAAACACTCAACATACCTCTCGTAAAACAGCAATTCGGATGAAAATGAACTCCTGTTCTGAACATGGAAGACTGTCAGCAAACTGATCATGCTGTCAAAAGAAAATACAATTCATTACATTTCCAGTGCTTTTCAAAGATGCATTTCTGTGTACTCTTAAAAGGACAAACTCTAGAAATTACTGCAACCAAATTCATGGAAAAAACACATCCTGCAGTAAGACAAGAACCGTGAATACATTTGATCACATTTGTAGAGCTGCATGAATTGAGCAATATTGTTTTGCAAGCCAAAACAAACAAAAAAAAATACCACAAAAAAGCAAGCTACAAATATTTAAGATTTAATGACTTACCTCTCCTTGCTTCTCCCTTGCAATGCCCTGACAATCTTTAATTTCATGACCAACCTGGCCACAAAGGCCACATGGTCTCGGCTTGTTTGGCTTGAACTCCTCCCGTATGATCGTGAAATTGGGCTCATGAGTAGCCAACCCCAGCATAATCAAATCAGCTGCAACAAAGCAAGTACACTGTTCTTATAATGCAGAACACGAGGAGGTTACAATCATTACTGTGACATGGCTTTACTTGTGCCACAGACAGCTCTGGTTGATTAAGCATGTGAACAATTGAAATGCAAGGGCTTAGAGCCACTAAAATACTGCAAGTTAAATCTACAGAATGTAAACTTCATTGATATTTACATATAACCCTTAATCTGCTTTTGTACAGGTTGTGTTACGCCACCATTATGAAGATGCATTGTATACAATTTTTCAAATCAATTCAAGTAGTTTAGAAGTACTATCTTTACCTAGGTTCCACTTGTATTAATTCAGTTAATGTTTAAAAAAAATCATAGCTGAACATAACATAGGCTACATTAACTGCACTGCATGCAACAGCCTACATTTTGAAACATAAAAGCGGCCCTTGAACAAACAAGGAATGCTTACCATCAGCTCCACATAAACAGTGATGAGTATTGGGGTCATGGTTCGGTTGAGCTGCAAAAAATAAATACATCATGTGCACTCCTTCTATACAGCATTCACTGAAGATAAAAACAAGCCTGAACCACGCAGCCTTTACATAAACGTTCTGACTATTATACTGTAGGTTTGTGGTGTGTTCAGATTTGATAACCAACCATCGATCATTTCTTAAAAGCTTGTCCCAGTGGGAAACCAAACACAATCAAGGGAGGATCATATCAAATGCTTTGTAAACATTAAGTAAAAAGGATGTGAGATGGATCTGGATTGTTGATATGTCCAGATGTTAAAACAATGACACAATGCCACTAGACCCCACCTGTAATGGAAGTTTAAAGGGATTCCAGCTTTATGTCACATATAGTATGGCAAAGCACTTTATCTGTATCATTCTTCTGGTAGGGTGGTTAAATCTATTTAGTAAAAACCAAAATAGGTTATCAATAGTTTTGACTTAACTTACACACCTACAATTAAAATAACTCTTAAGACTGTGACAGCATGGCACCGAGACAGCCACTCTGCCAGTGCAGTAGCAGACCAGCGTCTGTCACTGTCTCAGAGAATGAGATAAACCGAGACAAACCTGAACACACGTCACTTAATCCAAACCACAGATCTTCCAACCCCCACCTGATAGGTTAATAATTCAAAGAGGTACAGTGGCTCTCAAAAGTATTCACCCCCCTTGGACTTTTCCACATTTTATTGTGTTACAACATGGAATCAAAATGGATTTAATTAGGAGTTTTTGCCACTGATCAACACAAAAAAGTCCATAATGTCAAAGTGAAAAATAAAATCTACAAATTGTTCTAAATTACAAATATAAAACAGAAAATAATTGATTGCATAAGTATTCACCCCCTTTGCTATGACACACCTAAATAAGCTCTGGTGCAACCAATTGTCTTTAGAAGTCACATAATTAGTTAAATGGAGTCCACCTGTGTGCAATTAAGGTGTTTCACATGATTTCAGGTTAAATACAGCTGTCTCTGGGAGGTCCCACAGTTGGTTAGTACATTTCCTAACAAAAACTACATCATGAAGATGAAGAAACATTCAAAGCAAATCCGGAATAAGGTTCTTCAAAAGCACCAATCAGGGGTAGGATATAAGAACATTTCCAAGGCATTGCATATCCCCCAGAGCACAGTAAAGTCCATTATTAAGAAATGGAAAGAATATGGCACAACTGAGAATCTGTCTAGAACAGACCATCCTCAAAAACTGAGTACCCGGGCGAGAAGGGCACTAGTCAGGGAGGCCACCAAGAGGCCTATGGCAACTGTAAAGGAGTTACAGTCTTCCACGGCTGAGCTGGGAGACACTGTGCCTACGGCAACAATATCCCGGGTGCTTCACAAAACTGGCCTTTATGGGAGAGTGGCAAATAGAAAGCCATTGTTGAAAACAATTCACATCACATCTCGGCTAGAGTTTGTCAGAAGGCATATGGGAGACTCTGATACCAAGTGGAAGAAGATTCTATGGTCTGATGAGACCAAAATAGAGCTTTTTGGCCTCAACGCTGAGTGCTATGTTTGGCGCAAGCCTAACACCGCACATCATCCTGAGAACACCATCCCTACCTATGGTGGTGGCAGCATCATGCTATGGGGATGCTTCTCTGCGTCAGGGCCTGGAAAGCTCATGAAGATAGAGGGCAAAATGGATGCAGCAAAGTACAGAGAAATCCTGGAGGAAAACCTGCTGAAGTCTGCAAGAGACCTGGGACTTGGGAGAAGATTCATCTTCCAGCAGGACAATGACCCCAAACATACAGCCAAAGCCAAACTGGAGTGGCTTAAAAACAAAAAGGTCAATGTCCTGGAGTGGCCCAGTCAAAGCTCGGACCTCAATCCAACTGAGAATGTGGAAAGAGTTGAAAATTGCTGTTCACCAAAGGTCCCCATCCAACTTGACGGAGCTTGAGCAATTTTGCAATTGCAGTGTCCAGATGTGCAAAGCTGGTAGAGACTTATCCAAATAGACTCATGGCTGTAATTGCTGCCAAAGATGCCTCTACCAAATATTGACTCAAGGGGTAAAAGACTTGCACAATCAATTATTTTCTGTTTTGTATTTGTAATTAATTTAGAACAATTTGTAGATTTTTTATTTTTCACTTTGACATTATGGACTTTTTTGTGCTGATCAGTGGCAAAAACTCCTAATTAAATCCATTTTGATTCCATGTTGTAACACAATAAAATGTGGAAAAGTCCAAGGGGGTGAATACTTTTGAGAGCCACTGTATGTCTTACGGACACATAGCATTAACCAATTATGTAATTTGAGTGTTTCGAATTTGGTTGTTTTCGAAAAACCGGCCCAGAAATGTACTATTTTTTTGTAATGTTACGAAAAAAGTGAGAACATGAAAATATGGATTTAGAAAGATTAAAAGGTAATGTTTATTTTAAAGCAGTTTGTATGTGTAGTATAATTAAACCTGTGTAGTTTTGTCAAATAGGTAAACCACAACCGAAACTCAGGGATCCAGACATGGAGCCGCAGGTAAGTCTGGAAATTCAATGGCCACTTGTCTTAAACTGCTACACAATAAAATCCACTTAGAAAAATATGATTTTTGGGCCAAATGTAAATATAGGTGAATTGGAGGAGTGGCAAACACTGTTGCAGCAGCAAAGGTCATTCAAAATGATCTAGACAGCATTCAGAACTGTGCAGACACATGGCAAATGACATTTAATAGAGAAAAGTGTAAAGTATTGCACGCAGGCAATAAAAATGTGCATTATAAATATCACATGGGAGATACTGAAATTGAAGGAGGGAACTATGAAAAAGACCTAGGAGTTTATGTTGACTCAGAAATGTCTTCATCTAGACAATGTGGGGAAGCTATAAAAAAAAGGCCAACAAGATGCTCAGATATATTGTGAGAAGTGTTGAATTTAAATCAAAGGAAGTAAAGTTAACCCTTTGCAGTCCATTTATTAAGTGCGTGTCAGGCGCGTCAGGTCCAATTTATTTTCACAAGCGCAGTTAATTTTAGACGCGCTGTTTAAAAGTATTTTTTCCCCCCAGTCAAACAGGTTTAAAAGGCCCTGCATATCAACAAAGCACTCACTAGGCATCTCCTGCCCCGCCCCACCCTTTCGTTCACTATAGCTTTCACATCTGATGCCAGGGGCATGTATGACTATTCAGGAGATAAGCCTTTTTTTCCCCGGCTTGTCTCAGCTCCTGTCGCTCCCACTTGGCCATTGAATGGTTTTCTCAACTTTTTCCGGAGAAAAAACGACTAGAAACCCATTTTTTGCGTTTTTTTTCGGATAGGGTCCGACATTGGACCGGATAGGAATAATTGCAATGTCGGACCAGGTCCGACATAGGACCGCAAAGGGTTAATACTTCCTGAAAGTTTTGTTGAAGAAAATTGATGTTTGGGCAAATTACAAGATATTGTTTCACCTGAGTGATTCCAATGCTGTACACGTTTATTCCCAGGGTCTGCAAGTAATATTGGACACTACTATCTCTTATTTAAGTTATAGGAATAATTGCAATGTCGGACCAGGTCCGACATAGGACCGCAAAGGGTTAAAACTTTACAATGCATTAGTAAGACCTCACCTAGAATATTGTGTTCAGTTCTGGTCACCTCGTTACAAAAAGGATATTGCTGCTCTAGAAAGAGTGCAAAGAAGAGCGACCAGAATTATCCCGGGTTTAAAATGCATGACATATGCAGACAGGCTAAAAGAATTGAATCTATTCAGTCTTGAACAAAGAAGACTACGCGGTGATCTGATTCAAGCGTTCAAAATCCTAAAATGTATAGACAATGTCGACCCAGGGGACTTTTTTGACCTGAAAAAAGAAACAAGGACCAGGGGTCACAAATGGAGATTAGATAAAGGGGCATTCTGAACAGAAAATAGGAGGCACTTTTTTTTACACAGAGAATTGTGGGAGTCTGGAACCAACTCCCCAGTAATGTTGTTGAAGCCGACACCCTGGGATCCTTCAAGAAGCTGCTTGATGAGATTCTGGGATCAATAAGCTACTAACAACCAAACGAACAAGATGGGCTGAATGGCTTCCTCTCGTTTGTGAACTTTCTTATGCCCAATCCAAAGAATGATAGTGAGATTTATATAATATTTAGATTATTACAACTAATATGACAGGTTTTATTGTCTTTTGCGATACGTAGTGACTTTAGAGCTTTGTAAACATAAAACTACTCAAATATACTCATATTTTAAAGACACATGTAGTGGACAAAAAGTTGTATTAAATATGTATTTTGCAATTGATTACTGGGATAGTCTTACACAGGTTTCAAAACTGCTGCATTCACGACTTGCATACACTGTCCTTCTAATGGGGACTACATGATCACACCATTCCGCCCACTATACTTATGGTCAGAGAATAAAACAATGTGGCAGTGAAAGGGTTATTGTTTACTGGAACAACCACAGTAATAGAACTTGACTAAGATCATTAAAGAATACAGGATGTATACAAAAATTGTGTCCTGTCTATACAACAGAAGTGAAATGACCTCAGTACGGCACCACACTTAGGTCAGGTGTTGGACATGGTTAAAGGGTGACACATTTAGAATGCAGGGTCAAAGTAAAGGGTGACACATTTAGAATGCAGGGTCAAAGTAATGGGTGACACATTTAGAATGCAGGGTCAAAGTAAAGGGTGACATTTAAAATGCAGGGTCAAATTAAAAGGTTATTAGATTTTTTGCCCGAGTTCACATAACACTGAAAATTTGAAGTTGCAAGCTGAAATAGTTTGAGATAAAACAGGAGACGAGCCAGTGACCAACCTGCTCATTTATACAAACTCCTCTTACTGAAATGCCTTGTTACAACAAAACAGGGCAACAAAAAAAATCAAAATTCCTAAATCAAATTCCAACAAGCTGATGAACAGGAGATAGCCTTATTTTACAATGTCCAGTTAGTGTATTTAATGTGGAGACAGATTCTGTTTTGCTTCTGGCTTTTCTTCCTAACTTTAAAACAAACTGTACATTTTAAATGCAATTAATGGTTGTACATTTTACCCATTCAGCAAACCTGACAAGACAACAGAAGCTGCACAATACTGGTCTGCTCATGAGATGGATTTTCGGTGTCTCCATTTTTTTATTTATTTATTTTTTTAATCCAAACATTTAGTACATGTCTGGAATCCGATTGTTTTTGCTAGTTGTGGGATAACTGTATAATTTTGAAGTACCTCGTTGCCTTCTAATGTAATCCATGATCTTGTGTTCTCCCTCACCAGGTACACTGGCATCAGACAAGATTACCTGGAAGAACAAAAAAACAAATTTGCAGCCAACTTTCTATGCAACCCCAATTCCATTTTTTCACTGTTAAAAAAATCCCCATTTGTTGCCACTAGTTTGTACTGCAAAATGATTGAAATTACATAGTCTCAAAGGCTTGTGATTAACAGTACTTTTCCTTCTTAAATCAACCTTATAAAAAGATAGATTTTTAACCTTTATATAGAAACAATTAGCAAGAAACAATTAACAGACTTTCACTTTTCATACTGTACTATACTCTAGTAACTTTAGCGACCACAAAATAAAATGGAACTTATGAAAAGTTTCCAATTAAACTAAATCAAGCACCTTACAATGTACATAAAAGCAATGAAACAATTGTATATTTAATCTGGGAGAAATGTACAAAAAAAAATTACCGTTATGTTTTTCCATCCAGGATCATTGTTTTGTCTTTCAGCAACATAATACCGCAAACACTTTGCAAGATTTTCCATAAACTCAGTCCCCTTAAATTAGACAGATGAACACTTAGTATACAAAATATTAAGTTCAACTAAAGTACTTTAGGATGCACTTCAGTATACAAATGCTTATGCAGTTTGCAAGTATAGAAATTGTTTTAGAATGCTAAATTGCAATATCTTAATTTAACTAGACCTAAGCTTTTACTGCACCACCATTAAGTTAGCATGCAAGCTCAAATCAGATACTAAAGATGGGCATATTCTCCCAGTCTTACAAACTGTAGTATAAAGGTAACACACTTACCGGTGTAATACAGTTGCTGTCAAATCTTTCTTTTACTTCATCAGGGGGCAAATACCCACCTGCAAATAAATACATTGCTGAAGTTTAATATTCAGCTAAAACATTTCAATTGTATATTATTATTATTAATTTCTTAACAGACGCCCTTATCCAGGGCGACTTACAATTGTTACAAGATATCACATTATTTTTACATACAATGCTACAAGAACTCTACCTACCAAGACCCAGAGTAGTTTACAAAGACAAAGTTTCTGAATGGGCAGCATGTCAGAGAGATTAACAAACACCTACCTCTTTGCAAGACCTCCTCTCTTATGCGTGACTTTTCTTCTGTCAGCTCCACACCTTCTTTAGAAGCTCGAAATCGCCTGGATCTCTGCTGGTTCATTTTGGCACGAGGAGCCTAAAAAAAAAAAAAAAGACATGCTTTGTCTGTCTTGAGGGATTTACTTTATGTGCCAACATGAAAAACCGCACTCGATTAGTTCAATTTCATCCATAAACATACACTTTTTTATGCCTAAAATGAGTAAATGGCACACAGAGAAGAGATTAAGGAATCAATAGAATTAATTCTGCAAAATTAATTACATGCCATTTAAAGCACATTAAGAAAATAATTTAATACAGTTATTGGCCAACAGTTAACTGTAAACATACAAAAAAGTTATGGTAACACATGGTTTCAAACCCAGAATCATGAATACCTACATGGCTCAATCTGTGATGTTGAAAGTAGTTAGGGCCAAAAAGTGAAGCGCAATAAAACTGAACTGCAAAGCAAAGTTTGTGAACTCCCATCAAAAGAAAAACCACATTTACAAAACCGATTTACATACCAAGCACCATGAAAAACAAGCATGTTTGTGCAACAGGTCCAAATTAATTTATACTTACAACTCCATCTATAGCCATGTAAAGGACCTTTCGTGGGCGAACAATGTTATACAAGCGGTCAATGTACTCAAAAATCGCCACCATCATTTCATCCTCATTCTTGGGGGCAGCTCTGCAAGTTTAATGGGAGAAAGTAATTGCTGAGAACCAGTGTTGGATTAGTAAGAATATTTAAAAAGCGAGTATAGATGACGGTAAGCATTTACTTGTCTTCTGGGTGTGTACACGGGTGAATTATACCATTCATGTCCAGGTACAAATTGTCAAATTCAACTTCATTTGGATTAGGTTTACTGGTATCCACAGGTACACGAACTCCGTTACATTCTTTTGCCTGCAGGGAAAGTTAAACATATTTATAGAAATCTTACTTTATTTAAACTCAGCAAAACGTGTTTGCATACCTTCATTTTCATCAAGTGGTTGATTCAACAGAGAAGTTCCGTTTAACAAAAAAGGAATGCATGTTTTTTTTTGTGTATTACCGTAAGCAGTATTAAATTTAGCTAACGCGCGGATTCAAATGTAACGAGTAAAATTATCACTATCTCGCAGTAGAATTTGTTATCTAGTTTAACAAATCCAGTCTAAAGGCAGCTGTTACTACCAGAGCGCTATACTGGTACTAATGCAGTTGACTGTTTTGCTGCTCAAAACATTACTGCAGTTAACCACGTCCTTCTCAAAGCTTTGGGTCAATCTTCTGCCCTATTTGCAATGTTTAACTACGGGTTGCAGTCTTGGAACTTGTACTGGTAGAAAGTAAAAAATCCAAAAAGGCCACCGAGTACATTTTGTTTTACTGGTTCTACCAAACCATGTGATTTATTCAACATAAATCAACTGTTTACAAAAGCCACTGTTATTGGAATCATTTTATTTTTACACAAAGATATAGGCCAAACGAGAAAAACAAAAGCCCTAAGCCATGCAATGAATTGTGTAACTAGTACGTGATATACACACCATGTTGAACCAGATAGTCAGTGGCACTGCGAGTAGGTGTTCGAAGAAGCAAACAAACAAATAAAAACAAACACGGGTATATACAGTTTTGTTATAAAAGAAATCCCTCGTAGCCATTGATTTAGCATTTAATTGTACACCTAACTCAAGCCGTACATACGGCAGTAGACATGCTAGTAGTATTCTAAACGTTATAGCAAACGCTGGGCCTTTTGCGCTGAGCAAAACAGGAGGCCTTGCTTCCGTCCCTGCAGTTTTTACACACACATGACCAAAACAAACTCCTCTTACCTTCTCCTCCAAGCAATGCACAATAATAGATGCGTACTTCCGACTCAGCCAGCGAAAAAACGCTGGGACTCCCATTTCCAAAAATACAAAAAGTACAACACAAATATTAAAAACGTTGATTCTTTAAAATAGGTTTAAAAACAGTTCATGTAGTCTTCTCTTGCAGCGTGCTAGAAGACTCACCGCATTTGTGACGAACCTCCGGATTGCTTGCAAGCTGTATGGAAATGCATTATGGGTAATGGCACTCTCCCCTCATATGGACAAAGCCCAGGCCCTAACACGATGTGGGACATCTCTCATGTCGAAAAGTTAGTGTTTATGGCATAATATGATTCATATATTACATTTGAGAAATTTTAAAATGGCATTCAGTGAGCGATATGATTAGTTATTAGACCATTTTGAGGTACTATAATATTCCAAAACATTGGTAGGCTAATTAGTGCATCGTTTTAATTATATAAATGCTTCCTTAGTAATAAAAACCCACTATATTCGATTAGGATTTTAACATTATGTAAACCAATAAAAGGTATATAAAAATAAGTTAAAAAAAAAAAAAACCATTCCACATGTTCGTTAAAGATCCTATGTGCAAATAATTAAATTAAATTACCTTTCAAAGTTCTTGATGAACTACACTGCCAGATTGGAATCGACCTACTTGTTGCAACAGGGGTACATAAAATGTTTATGTACTCTAGTGTATCTAATCTAACCACTTTGACTCTACACAGGACCAAATGCATGCATTGCTTCTATTATTAATTTCTTAGCAGACACTCTTATCCAGGGCAACTTACAATTGTTACAAGATATCACATTATTTTTACATACAAATGCCCATTTATATAGTTGGGTTTTTACTAGAGCAATCTAGGTAAAGTACCTAGCTCAAGAGTACAGCAGCAGTGTCTCCCACCTGGGATTGAACCCACAACCCTCCAGTCAAGAGTCTAGAGCCCCTAACCACTACTCCACACTGCTGTCCTCTATCAATTGTAATTCTCTACCAATAGTTTCTGAGCAGATCTAGACACTAAATCAAATGCAGTAATGAGAAATGAACAGTCAAGACATGGGGGGGGATATATTCTTGTTTTAATAAATGAAGACATGTGTTTACAGAGCTAGGCATATACAGTATGTGGTATTCGGCTTGAATCTAGGGCAGGGCTTCTCAAACTCAGTCCTGGGTATCCCCTCTGTCTGCTGGTTTTCATTCCAACTGACCTCTCAATTACTTACCTATACCCTTAATTGAACTAATTTGCTTAATTAGACCTTTTCACTTGTTTTCAGCTCTTAAAAAGTTTCAGAGTTCAAGTTACCTAGCAAATGATCAGTTCAATTAAAGGTATAGTTAAATGATTGAGAGCTGGGTTGGAATGAAAACCAGCAGACACAGGGGGTCCCCAGGACCGGGTTTGAGAAGCCCTGATCTAGGGAATGCAATTGAACTCTGTGTTTAATTGGATGTTTAATTACCACCATAGCCTTTAGGGGGGTTGTGGTGTTGCTGTATCCCAATTAGACCCTCCATCCAAGTTTGGATAAAATAAAACAGAAATTCAAGAAGTAGTGCACTGTCCAGGTATTAGTCTCTCCGGGATACCTAGTTTATTTGTTTTTTTCCACAAAAATAAAACAGAATTTATATCTTTTTTTTATATATATATATATATATATATATATAAATTTAGTCGTTGCCAATTATTTTTTATTATTTTCTCCCAATTTGTAACGGCCAATTATTTTATTAAGCTCAGCTCACCGCTACCACCCCTGTGCTGACTAGGGAGGGCGAAGACGAACACACGCTGTCCACCGAAGCGTGTGCCGTCAGCCGCCCGCTTTTTTTCACACTGCGGACTCACTATTACAGACAAGCCCGCAGGCGCCCGGCCAGACTACAGGGGTCGCTGGTACGCGGTGAGCCGAGGACACCCTGGCCGACCTAAGCCTCCCTCCCCCCGGGAGCTCCCGTCCTCGGTCGGCAAAGGAATAGCCTGGACTAGAACTCGCAACGTCCAGACTATAGTGCACATCCTGCACTCTACGCAAGTGCTTTTACTGGATCGACACTCAGGAGCCCTCCAGAATTTATATCTGATGGAAAGCATTTCATATTTTAATAAAGAATAGGCCATAACAAAATGGAATCATATGAATATAAAACACAGAATTCCAAGAATTATGTTCTCTTGTGGCATATTTGATACAGTGAATATCACTGACAACACAATCAGACTTCTATGCAGTATTAATACCTGTTTGGGTATAATAAGATGAGCAAGTCATTGTGTTCATCATTGTATTCATAACCAGATTATTGCCCATCACTGGTCCATCATCAATAGTTGAGGGGAAAAAAATGTAGCGTCATCTTGTAACCGAAAATGTTTTTTTCAATACAAGATTTACAGCAAGTTGTCGAGATCAACAACACACTTCATTTTCTGGTTAAGGTATGGCATTGGTCTTGAAACAAGGCCAGGGAGTGATCAAGGAGTGGTCCCATGTTTAGAACTGTATAGTTAAATCCATTTGAAAACATGTCTGGATAATCACTAATCAAATTGGAGCGCTACTAGAAAAAGATCCTTTTCTCATACATTTTTTGTTCCTCATAGCAATACTGAAGGACCTTTAAGTTAGACATAACACGTTGGGACACTGGAGACAAGTGCATTGCAAACACAAATCCCAGATGAAACAAAGGTATGTGTTAGCAAGGCGGCTGTGTGGTCCAGTGGTTAAAGAAAAGGGCTTAACCTCCTTGTGCTCCGTCTTTCGGGTGAGACATAATTGTAAGTGACTCTGCAGCTGATGCATAGTTTACATACCCGAGTCTCTGTAAGTCACCTTGGATAAAGGCGTCTGCTAAATAAACAAATAATGTATCTCAGGGTCTCATTTTAGCTCTGATATGAGGTCCAACTTAGAGTAAGTAGCGGGGTTCCAAAAAAATATTTTTCTTTTCATTGTTAACATCCTGAAAACTTTTTACACTATAACTTTAGTCTGTTCCAAGGCTCTTTTTCAATAATCCTTACACTATCAGTGCACTAGAGCAGTCATTTTGAAAAGAGCTTTGAAACTGACTTTAAAGTTCTAAGTGTAAAAAGTTGTCAGGATGTTAACTATGAAATGAAAAATGACAGGTATGTTATTTAAACAGTTGTAGCAACACGTCTGGACATGTAACTGTCACAAAGACGGCCGGAGTGGGTGGCGTCAGACCAGATGGAGGAAATAAATAAACAGAGAGATGGGGTTTTGGTGAGGCTGAACGCGTGATCGCGTTCAGCATTTAATAAACAGAACAGAAAATAAAAGGTTGGAACAGACAAAAACACTGGACACGGCACTATAGCCAAAATAAATAGACATACAAAACGACTAAACACTAAACAGACGGTGCAGGACAGACAGACGAACAAACACGGTGAGTGAAAACACGTAACTATTCTTCTTCTTCTTATTATTATTACCTCCGTCTCCAATCCCGTTCTCCACTCACTGAACACCAACCACGAGTGACTAAACGTGCATCTATTTATACTGTTGTGCTGGGATTCAATTACTAATTAATTACTCACTTGAATCCCAGCACGTGAATTCATTACGTGAAACCCCGTGTTCACATATTATATTTTAAATGCACGTGCGTGATGTGCAATCCCGTGCCTAAATACAAATATACACTTTTTAAATACACGTGAAACACAGACCCGTTTATATCCCGTGTACCAATGACTATACACCAACATTTACACACGCACGCAACATACAAATGCACACAGGGACGGGGCACATTGCCACATATACCCCCCCTTGTGCGCAGCACACATGGCCTCAACGGCCACCTCCCCCCTTAAAAATCCAGCAGTCCAGGACAAAGTCTCGGGCTGGGAAGGGAGGCTTCAGTGGGCCCATGGCTGGCCATGCTGTCAGCACCCCTGCCGGTAGTGGCACGGCTGACAGCCTGTTGGTCCCGTCCTGCAGCGAAAAAGCTGCGGGGGCAGGTGGTCCCCCGACCTCCCCCTTCTTCGTAGCCGGCAGCTCCCTCCTGTGGGGCTCCGGCCACAAGAACTCCTGCAGCGAAACTGCTGCTGGGGAAAGTGGTCTCCAGACCTCGTCCCCCTTCTTTGTAGCCGGTAGCTCCCTTTGGTGGGGCTCCGACCACAGTACTGCCGGCAGCGAAGAAGCTGCAGTGGGAGCAGGTCTCCGGACCTCCCCCACGATCTCCGGCAGCGAAACTGCTGCAGTGGGAGCAGGTCTCCGGACCTCCCCCACGATCTCCGGCAGAGAAACTGCTGCAGTGGGAGCAGGTCTCCGGACCTCCCCCACGATCTCCGGCAGCGAAACTGCTGCAGTGGGAGCAGGTCTCCTGACCTCCCCCACTTTCTTCGTGGCCGACAACTCCCCTTGGTGGGGTTCCGGCCACAGTACTTCCTGCTGCGATGCGGAGCAACTAGCAGCCCCAAGCAATGCGGCATGGCTGGCAGCCCCAGGCGAGGGTGAAGCGTGGCAGGGAGTCAGGACCAGCCGGGATGCGGGTGTTGGCCCTCTTCTCGGCCTCTGCGACCAGGCGATTCTTACCCATGCTTCCCTCAGCAGCCTATGCAAGGGCTGCGGAGGGCCGCCAGCTTCACGCCCTGGTCTTTCTGGTGAAGGGAGAGGCAGCTCCTGCTTCTCTCCCCCTGATGGTGATGGAGGCAGAGGCAGCTCCCGCTCCTCTCCTCGTGATGGTGGGGAAAGTGATACCAGCAGGCATTCATCCTCTGCTGGTGGGGGAAGTGATACCAGCAGGCATTCATCCTCTGCTGGTGGGGGAAGTGATACCAGCAGGCATTCATCCTCTGCTGGTGGGGGAAGTGATACCAGCAGGCATTCACCCTCTGCTGGTCGACAGGGACCCAGCAGGCATTCACCCTCTGCTGGTGGACATGGCGGAGGCAGAGGCAGCTCCTGCTGCTCTGCTCCTGCCGGTGGAGGTGGCGGAGGCAGAGGCAGCTCCTGCTGCTCTGCTCCTGCCGGTGGAGGTGGCGGAGGCAGAGACAGCTCCGGCTGCTCTGCTCCTGCCGGTGAAGGTGGGAGCAGCGTGTAGTCTCCTGGCGACGGAGGTGGGAGCAGCATGTCGTCTCCCCCTTTTTCAGTGGACTGGTGCTGCTCTGCCTCTCTTGCAGGGGACTGGTGCGGCTCTGACTCGGAAGGGGAAACCAGCAGGCATTCTTCCTCTGCTGGTGGAGGTGGGACCAGCAGGCATTCTCCCTCTGCTGGCAGCTTGGTTCCTAGGGTTATGGAAGCCCCGACTTTCCTCTCTTTGGGCTGTGGACGCACCGACTCCTCCCTTTTGGGCTGTGGACGCACCGACTCCTCCCTTTTGGGCTGTGGACGCACCGACTCCTCCCTTTTGGGCTGTGGACGCACCGACTCCCCCCTCTTGGGCTGTGGACGTTCGGGCTCCCCCCACTCAGGCGTAGGACGTTCGGGCTCCTCCCACTCAGGCGTAGGACGTTCGGGCTCCTCCCACTCAGGCGTAGGACGCTCGGGCTCCTCCCACTCGGGCGTAGGACGCTCAGGCTCCTCCCACTTGGGCTGTGGACGCTCAGGCTCCTCCCACTTGGGCTGTGGACGCTCAGGCTCCTCCCACTTGGGCTGTGGACGCTCAGGCTCCTCCCACTTGGGCTGTGGACGCTCAGGCTCCTCCTCATAACTGCGGAAGGGACAGTTGGCGAACAGATGATCCTGGTCGCAGAGGAGGCACCCCGGCGTTGGCTTGTTAGATCGCCGTGGATGTCTGGCCCTTAGGCGGCACTCCTCCTCCCTGTCCTTCACCTCTTTATCCTCCTTCCATCCCATTTTATTTATTTATATATATATTTTTTTGTAATCCAACACTTTTTTTTTTTTTTTTTTCAAAAAAATGCGGTTCCTGCTCTGGCCTGAGTCCTGGAGGCGCTGTCGATCCCACGCAGGACACCACGTGTCACAAAGACGGCCGGAGTGGGTGGCGTCAGACCAGATGGAGGAAATAAATAAACAGAGAGATGGGGTTTTGGTGAGGCTGAACGCGATCACGGTCGGCAAAGGAATAGCCTGGACTAGAACTCGCAACGTCCAGACTATAGTGCACATCCTGCACTCTACGCAAGTGCTTTTACTGGATCGACACTCAGGAGCCCTCCAGAATTTATATCTGATGGAAAGCATTTCATATTTTAATAAAGAATAGGCCATAACAAAATGGAATCATATGAATATAAAACACAGAATTCCAAGAATTATGTTCTCTTGTGGCATATTTGATACAGTGAATATCACTGACAACACAATCAGACTTCTATGCAGTATTAATACCTGTTTGGGTATAATAAGATGAGCAAGTCATTGTGTTCATCATTGTATTCATAACCAGATTATTGCCCATCACTGGTCCATCATCAATAGTTGAGGGGAAAAAAATGTAGCGTCATCTTGTAACCGAAAATGTTTTTTTCAATACAAGATTTACAGCAAGTTGTCGAGATCAACAACACACTTCATTTTCTGGTTAAGGTATGGCATTGGTCTTGAAACAAGGCCAGGGAGTGATCAAGGAGTGGTCCCATGTTTAGAACTGTATAGTTAAATCCATTTGAAAACATGTCTGGATAATCACTAATCAAATTGGAGCGCTACTAGAAAAAGATCCTTTTCTCATACATTTTTTGTTCCTCATAGCAATACTGAAGGACCTTTAAGTTAGACATAACACGTTGGGTCACTGGAGACAAGTGCATTGCAAACACAAATCCCAGATGAAACAAAGGTATGTGTTAGCAAGGCGGCTGTGTGGTCCAGTGGTTAAAGAAAAGGGCTTAACCTCCTTGTGCTCCGTCTTTCGGGTGAGACATAATTGTAAGTGACTCTGCAGCTGATGCATAGTTTACATACCCGAGTCTCTGTAAGTCACCTTGGATAAAGGCGTCTGCTAAATAAACAAATAATGTATCTCAGGGTCTCATTTTAGCTCTGATATGAGGTCCAACTTAGAGTAAGTAGCGGGGTTCCAAAAAAATATTTTTCTTTTCATTGTTAACATCCTGAAAACTTTTTACACTATAACTTTAGTCTGTTCCAAGGCTCTTTTTCAATAATCCTTACACTATCAGTGCACTAGAGCAGTCATTTTGAAAAGAGCTTTGAAACTGACTTTAAAGTTCTAAGTGTAAAAAGTTGTCAGGATGTTAACTATGAAATGAAAAATGACAGGTATGTTATTTAAACAGTTGTAGCAACACGTCTGGACATGTAACTGTCACAAAGACGGCCGGAGTGGGTGGCGTCAGACCAGATGGAGGAAATAAATAAACAGAGAGATGGGGTTTTGGTGAGGCTGAACGCGTGATCGCGTTCAGCATTTAATAAACAGAACAGAAAATAAAAGGTTGGAACAGACAAAAACACTGGACACGGCACTATAGCCAAAATAAATAGACATACAAAACGACTAAACACTAAACAGACGGTGCAGGACAGACAGACGAACAAACACGGTGAGTGAAAACACGTAACTATTCTTCTTCTTCTTATTATTATTACCTCCGTCTCCAATCCCGTTCTCCACTCACTGAACACCAACCACGAGTGACTAAACGTGCATCTATTTATACTGTTGTGCTGGGATTCAATTACTAATTAATTACTCACTTGAATCCCAGCACGTGAATTCATTACGTGAAACCCCGTGTTCACATATTATATTTTAAATGCACGTGCGTGATGTGCAATCCCGTGCCTAAATACAAATATACACTTTTTAAATACACGTGAAACACAGACCCGTTTATATCCCGTGTACCAATGACTATACACCAACATTTACACACGCACGCAACATACAAATGCACACAGGGACGGGGCACATTGCCACAGTAACATAATATCTTTTGGAACCCTGTTACTTAATCTTTATGTGAATTAACATTTTTAGTTGGTTCTGAGAGTCCAATGACATAACACAGATGTTTTCTCAGAATTCAGCATTCTGAAACATCCAACACAATGTCAGCAAGATATGAAACTCACCCCATGCCTAAAAATAACATCACCTTAAGGAAACTGAATAGAAAATAACAACAACAACAAAAAAAACATGTTATCCATTTAATAACAATGCAGAATGACTGGGTCGGTGTGGAAAAGTGGTTTGCAGTGCACAGGTGTAGAGGCGATGCAGTGCTCAAGGCAATAACTAACAACAAAGTACTGGTGAAATGGTGGTTTATTTATAATCCAAAGTCTGATGACAACAGTAAAGAAATGGAGGTCTGGCAATACACAACGATGTGTATTGCACAGTTCATAAACAACAGGTTGCAGTCCCGAAATAATAGACACAGTTAAACACACACACAAAACACAGACACGGTCACAAGTCCAGAGTGAGTGCTGTAGTGATCGTGGTGAAATACAATTTTAATCTGTGAACAATGGTGCAGTGTTGTCCAGGTTTGTGCTGGCCTTTAGCGACAGCTCCATATCATGTTAGCCGTCTAATAACAACAAACAGAATAATTAGACTCGACAAAACAAACAAAACACTCACGGTTATATTTTGCTCATCCTTTAGCGTTCTCTTAACCATAAACAAAGGAACAGATCACCCAGCCACATCCCCTATTTGTACCTTCAGTCATGCCCCCTTGGTTAACGAGTGCAGCCATTTCTCCTCCAATCTGTGTTTTCCCTCTGGAGTGATGACTTAATGTACCACAGCTGTGTCCCTTTCTAGATGGCCCACTTCCACCTAACCCTGGGAATGAATTGTCAGGCCATCCAGTCCAGGACACTCTGTTCCCTTTACACTGCGTCCTCACAGGTCGGGAGGGAGATTTATAACCAAGAATCACCTCGGTCACAGTCAGGTATTTAATAGCAATGCAGAATGACTGGGTTGGGTATTTAATAACAATGTAGAATGACTGGGTTGGGTATTTAATAATGATGCAGAATGACTTGGTTGGGTATTTTAATAACAATGCAGAATGACTGGGTCGGGTATTTTATAACAATGCAGAATGACTGGGTCGGGTATTTAATAACAATGCCGAATGACTGGGTCGGGTATTTAATGATGCAGAATGATGGGCAGCAGTGTGGAGTAGTGGTTAAGGCTCTGGAATCTTGACTGGAGGGTTGTGGGTTCAATCCCAGGTGGGGGACACTGCTGCTGTACCCTTGAGCAAGGTACTTTACCTAGATTGCTCCAGTAAAAACCGAACTGTAAAAATGGGTAATTGTATGTAAAAATAATGTGATATCTTGTAACAATTGTAAGTCGTCCTGGATAAGGGCGTCTGCTAATAAATAAATAAATAAATAAATAATGATGGGTTGGGTATTTAATAACAATGCAGAATGATGGGTTGGGTATTTAATAACAATGCAGAATGATGGGTTGGGTATTGTAATGAGGTGACCAGAACACAATATTCTAGGTGAGGTCTTACTAATGCATTGTAAAGTTTTAACATTACTTCCCTTGATTTAAATTCAACACTTCTCACAATATATCAGAGCATCTTGTTGGCCTTTTTTATAGCTTCCCCACATTGTCTAGATGAAGACATTTCTGAGTCAACTAAACTCCTAGGTCTTTTTCATAGTTCCCTTCTTCAATTTCAGTATCTCCCATATGATATTTATGCACATTTTTATTGCCTGCGTGCAATACTTTACACTTTTCTGATGAAGACAAACTGTCGAAACGCATAAACATTGTAGCTTGCTGACTTTTGTAATATGAAAATAAAAATACTTTTATCTACAAATCGAGTGCAGATCTGGATCAATCCAAGGGAGTTGTTGTTTCCCTCTTTCTGTGGTTTTCTACAGTTAGATATACTATATATATATATATATATATATATATATATATATAACATTTATTTATTATTTTTGTAGTAGGTTTTATCTTTTAATAGAAAAGGGTAAAGTCAACGTGAATAGATTAAAATTTTTCAGTTTTTCAGGTGTTTTCCGGTGTAAATATTTAAATATATCGAACTGTAGAAAACCACAGAAAGAGGAAACAGCAACTCCCTTGGATTGATCCAGATCTGCACTCGATTTGTAGATAAAAGTATTTTTATTTTCATATTACAAAAGTCAGCAAGCTACAATGTTTACGCGTTTCGACAGTTTGTCTTCATCAGAAAAGTGTAAAGTACAGCACGCAGGCAATAAAAATGTGCATTATAAATATCATATGGGAGATACTGAAATTGAAGAAGGGATCTATGAAAAAGATATATGAAAATTATATATATATATATATATATATATATATATATATATATATATATATATATATATAATTTCTCAAGCGGAGTCTCCAATTCTATTGGAGACTCCGCTTGAGAAATTTAAAACGAGATTACAATCAGGATGGAGGCTTGCTAGCAGGATTTAAAGCTGTATTACAGTTAAGATACGGAAGATTTAAAACAGAATTGTGGCGAAATGTACAAACATGCCTACACACAAAAATCCCAGAAGAATGTGCCCGTGACCACAGGGATTTCATTGTGGAAGACATCAAAGGAAAGAAGGTACAACTTAAGTGTGCAAGTACTGTCGAGTTACTATACATATTTTGACAAAAAAAATACTCAAGCATGTTGGAAAGTAACCGAAAACACAAATTTCATACAGTACATCAAAAACGAAAACTCCAAAAAAAAAAACGATTTACATAAAACTCGAAAATAGCTAAAAATAAGCACCGAAAAATACAATTAATAAAACCCGAAAAACAGAAGCCCTATATATATACTGTTATATATGTAGGCAGTCCTGACTGTATCTGCTATCCACTTGTACAGCCTCCGTTTAGACAGGGCTTGACCACGGGACTTCGCCCCATAGCAGACAAAAAATTGTTCAGACTACCTCCAACTTTTCATCCTGTCAACATAATACACTAGGGCCCGCACTGGACAGAGTGTATGGAGCTGCAATTCCACAGATTCCACAATTACTTTATTATAGAAACCATCTCGTAATTTTGGCCAAAGCTGTCTAGCTGCTGACTTCACACAGGGCACAAGGTCGCTGCAGGACGTAACAAGCAACGGGCTGTAGTGCACAGTATATGCGTAATAAATTAAAAACAACAAGTACTTATCTGATAGGCTGTCAGGTCAGTCTTGAAAGAAAAAATGACGCTAAGATCAGTGCGTGCAGTCCTTCATACCCTCGTGGGAGGGAGCACCATGACTGTGTCACAGGCTCTGCGAGCAGCTTTGATATATTTTATTCAAGTTTCAGGTCTTTAGGAGGTAAATACCCATTCAGTAATGGTTAAATTTTGTACTTGAAAGGGAACTACTACACATGATCTCCAATTCCAATGAGCGTTAGAGAGATCTCCACTTCTGGGGTCTCCTCTCTAAGCCCTCATGGGCCTTGAACAAAAGTTATTGTATTTCTTGCTCTTATTGTATTACTTGTATTGTAACACTTGAAATGTATTTGCTTACAATTGTAAGTCGCCCTGGATAAGGGCGTCTGCTAAGAAATAAATAATAATAAAATAATAATAATAATAATAACTGGAGTCCATGCATGGAATTCATTCTGATCTGATACAAATGTTGTTTTCGCAATGTTAACTGACAAGACAGGTATCAGTCACATTGACTGTTGTAGGCACCCATCTACCCATGTTTCCACATCACAGCAAGCACATGTGAAGCAGATTGTAGATGCATGGAGATTCATTGAACTCTAGTTGGACAGTCACTTGAAGCTTTTTTGAGGCACACCGTTGAAGCTTGAATTGCACAGGTCGGTACAGTGAATGGACTACACTGCCATCAGTCAACATCTCTCAACAAGCATTATGAGTCATCACTTATAGACCTCCACAGTTGCAGATAAAAAGGAGATGATCACTTTTTAAACATTATTACTGTTACTAGAACATGTTGGCTTTGACTCGATGACACCAAACCAATGCTGAAAGTACTGAAGAGATGAACATAGACTCAAGTTAAAAAAAAAAAAAAGAAAAATCATGTTTGCTGTGTTGTTATATATCAGTACAATATCCCTCGGCACTCACACAGCTATCCGCAGTGCACGAGTATCTGTTGACACACTCCTTAACACAGATATTATTTGAGGGAGCTTTTTTTATCAAACTCAAAATTATCCAGACACATTCACCTTCCATGTTAGGTCAAGGCTTGCCGCAGCCATTCATGGTAATGAGTGTGAAGTCCTCCTACTTGATAAGGTTTAGGCACACAAGTCATTTAAAAGCTGACTAATGGGATGCTGATACACACCACACTCAATGTTTGTGCTTTTATAATGTTACAGAAGCATGTTTTTATTATCAATAGGATCTAAACATTAAATATGGAATAGGAATGGCAAAAGGATCTTTGAATTACAATGGACACCTCTCTAACAGCATCTTTATAATGTGGAGAGGCAATTAAAAAGCATGTTAGCCTGCATAGCTTAAACTACTGAACATGTCAAGGCAACCATTCTCTTCTTAAAGGCTATACAACAGAACATAAAGCTACTAAAACACTTCAGAAAACAATTCAGCGTCATCAGCCTGATATAGTGGGAATAAATACAGTAGATCAAACGGCAAGCTAATGATAGATACACACATGCATGGCATAGATCTATTAACATGTAACTAAACTTCAGCAAATGGTTATTTTGCATATTAATTAAATACTTGTTTATGACACTCAAAATAAAGTGCTACTAAAATGTCTTATAACAGGGTGTGTGCACTTGAGTGCATGCTGGAGGCTTGTTTTGCAATAATGTGAAGGTGAACAGGAGATGTGGAATATGAAAATAGGCAAATGTGAACAAGTTGGGTATAAATATAGCACAGCTAGTCTGATGTTAGATCAGAGGAAGAGAAGACTGCTACACTGCATCTCCAGGATTTGTAAATATACCTTTCTGTATTGCTTGCTCTTTATACATAAAGTGTGTTAAACTTAACCTGTTGCAGTTCAATCCACAAAATAACACTCACTTCCTGTAGGTGAGTGTCACAAAGACGGCCGGAGTGGGTGGCGTCAGACCAGAGCCAGGAAATAAACAACAGAGACTTGGGGTTTTGGTGAGGCTGAGAAAATAAAAGGTTTTAAACACAAAACAGGACACGGCACTTGCGCCAAAATAAATAGACAAACAAAACATACTAAACACTTAACAAACGGTGCACGGAGAGACAAACAAACACGGTGAGTACAAACACTTATAGATTTCACTTATAGATTTCACTTATAGATTTCACTTTACTTTCCTTTACTTTCCTGTCCTACTTTCCTCCTTCTCCTCACCCGTTCTCCACTCTCGAACACCCAACCCCGACTGAATGAAATGTGCATCTATATATACTGTTGTGCTGGGATTCAATTACTAATTAATTATTCACTTGAATCCCAGCACGTGAATTAATTCTGTGCAACCCTGTGCTCACATATTACATTTAACCAGCACGTGAAGTGATTTGTGCCCTCCTCGTGCCTAAATACAAATCTACCTTTTTTACACACACGTGAAACACAGACCCGCTTATATCCCATGTACCAATGCCTATACACCAACATTTACACACAACACGTAACATATAACATACACAGGGGGGGCACTTTGCCACATATACTCCCCCTTGTGCAATGCACACATGGCCTCAATGGCCACCTCCCCCCTCAGTCCCGGAAGAGGGGGAAGCAAGTTGTTTCTGGGGGTGGCCATGGTGGAATGTCTGGCACCCCCCAATTCTTCGTGGCTGGCAGCTCCCTCTTCCGGGGCTTCAGCCACACTATCTCCTGCCGCGAAAGAGCAGCTGGGGGAGCTGGTCTCCTGACCTCCCCCCCCTTCTTCATGGCCGGCAGTTCCCCTCCGTGGGGCTCCGGCCACCCAATTTCCAGCAGCGAAACTGCTGCGGGGGGAGCTGGTCTCCTGACCTCCCCCCCCTTCTTTGTGGCCGCCAGCTCCCCTCCGTGGGGCTCCGGCCACCGTGTTTCCTGCCACGGAAATGCGGCTAGGGAAGCTGGTCTCCTGACCTCCCCCTCTTTCTTTATGGCCGGCAGCTCCCCTTCATGGAGCTCCGGCCACAGTGTAGCGACCCGAGGCAAAGCAGAGGCCCCGGCGACCCCAGGCGACGCAGGACCCTCGACGACCCCAGGCGAAGCAGGATCCCTGGCGACCCCAGGCGACGGCAGCAGCAGCGGCCCCTCGGGAGGAGACGGCAGCAGCAGCGGCCCCTCGGGAGGCGACGGCAGCAGCAGCGGACCCTCGGGAGGCGACGGCAGCAGCAGCGGACCCTCGGGAGGCGACGGCAGCAGCAGCGGACCCTCGGGAGGCGAACTTGGGAGGGGAGCCCCTGGCCATAGGGGCGGCAGCGGGAGCTCCACTTCTCCCTCGCACCCTGCACCCTGTGTGGAGCAAAAGGCAGCCCCAGGCGATGCGGAACAGGCAGCCCCAGGCGATGTAGAGCGGCTGGCAACCCCAGGCGATGCGGAGCGGCTGGCAACCCCAGGCGATGCCAGACAGACATCCTTGGGCGAAGCGAGGCAGGGAGTCAGGACAAACTGGGGTGCGGGTGTTGGCCCGCTTCTCGACCTCTGCGGCCGGGCGGTTCTTCCCCGTGCTTCCCTCAGCAGCCTATGCAAGGGCTGCTGAGGACCGCCAGCATCTAGTCCTGGTTTTTCTGGTGAAGGGAGAGGCAGCTCCTGCTCCTCTCCTCGTGACGGTGGGGGAAGTAATACCAGCAGGCATTCATCCTCTGCTGGTGGGGGAAGTGTTACCAGCAGGCATTCATCATCTGCTGGTGGGGGAAGTGATACCAGCAGGCATTCCTCCTCTGCTGGTGGGGTTGGCGGAGGCAGAGGCAGCTCCTGCTGCTCTGCTCCTGCCGGTGGAGGTGGCGGAGGCGTGTAGTCTCCTGCCGGTGAAGGTGGTGGAGGCAGAGGCAGCTCCTGCTGCTCTGCTCCTGCCAGTGGAGGTGGGAGCGGCGTGTAGTCTCCTGGCGGCGGAGGTGGGAGCGGCATGTAGTCTCCCCTTGTTTCAGGGGACTGGTGCGGCCCTCCCTCTCTTGCAGGGGACTGGTGCGGCTCTGCCTCGGAAGGGGAGACCAGCAGGCATTCACCCTCTGCTGGTGGGCAGGGACCCAGCAGGCATTCACCCTCTGCTGGTGGGCAGGGACCCAGCAGGCATTCACCCTCTGCTGGTGGGCAGGGACCCAGCAGGCATTCACCCTCTGCTGGTGGAGACTGTGGACGCTATACCTTCCTCTTCTTGAGCCGTGGACGCACCGACTCCTCCCTCTTGGGCTGTGGACGCACCGACTCCTCCCTCTTGGGCTGTGGACGCTCCGGCTCCTCCCATTCGGGCTGTGGACGCTCCGGCTCCTCCCATTCAGGCGTAGGACGTTCGGGCTCCTCCCGCTCAGGCGTAGGACGCTCGGGCTCCCCCCGCTCGGGCTGTGGACGCTCGGGCTCCCCCCGCTCGGGCTGTGGACGCTCGGGCTCCCCCCGCTCGGGCTGTGGACGCTCGGGCTCCCCCCGCTCGGGCTGTGGACGCTCGGGCTCCTCCCGCTCGGGCTGTGGACGCTCGGGCTGTGGACGCTCGGGCTGTGGACGCTCGGGCTCCTCCCGCTCGGGCTGTGGACGCTCTGGCTCCTCCCGCTCGGGCTGTGGACGCTCGGGCTCCTCCCGCTCGGGCTGTGGACGCTCAGGCTCCTCCCGCTCAGGTACTGGAGATGGCAGCGACTGTACCTCCTCCTCTCCCTCTTGCTCACTGGAAGGCATCCCTCCCATGTCTGCCGTTAGGTACCCCAGCACCACCATGGTGAGGTCACGAACTGATGCCGGGTTGTGCTGTTGCTCCCAGTCCTCCCATCGTTCTCCATCTCGCATCCGCAGTGTGTTAATAACCCAGGGGAGGTCACTGGCGAAGTTCCCCTCGGGGTGCACCAGCCAGTCCCATATTTCCCGGGACGGTGGGGAACCCGGTGGCAGTGGGGGTAGAGGGGTGGCTACTGCCCCGTTGTGGCTGTCCTCCTCCCAGCCCGGCATGTAGGATGAGGGCTGCAGCTGTTGTTGTTGCTGCTGCTTCCTGCAGCTCTTTCTTCCCATCCTCGCTTTACTTTTTTTTTTTTTTTGTAATCCAAGAAAATGCGGTTCCTGCTCTGGCCTGAGTCCTGGAGGCGCTGTCGATCTCACGCAGGACACCACGTGTCACAAAGACGGCCGGAGTGGGTGGCGTCAGACCAGAGCCAGGAAATAAACAACAGAGACTTGGGGTTTTGGTGAGGCTGAGCGCGTGATCGCGCTCAGCATTTAATAATTAACAGACAGAACAGAAAATAAAAGGTTTTAAACACAAAACAGGACACGGCACTTGCGCCAAAATAAATAGACAAACAAAACGTACTAAACACTTAACAAACGGTGCACGGAGAGACAAACAAACACGGTGAGTACAAACACTTATAGATTTCACTTATAGATTTCACTTATAGATTTCACTTTACTTTCCTTTACTTTCCTCCTTCTCCTCACCCGTTCTCCACTCTCGAACACCCAACCCCGACTGAATGAAATGTGCATCTATATATACTGTTGTGCTGGGATTCAATTACTAATTAATTATTCACTTGAATCCCAGCACGTGAATTAATTCTGTGCAACCCCGTGCTCACATATTACATTTAACCAGCACGTGAAGTGATTTGTGCCCTCCTCGTGCCTAAATACAAATCTACCTTTTTTACACACACGTGAAACACAGACCCGCTTATATCCCGTGTACCAATGCCTATACACCAACATTTACACACAACACGTAACATATAACATACACAGGGGGGGCACTTTGCCACAGTGAGGCATTTAACACACACATCATTTTCTGTGACTTTGGTTTACATGACCTGATATAAAGTGTACAGGTTGGTCCCTAGTCCAGCGGCCCACAATATTTCTGCTGCGATGTTTTCAAGGCCGATATATACAGACAGAGACCCAAATGATCCGGCTTGTCAGATAGAATTAGATTTTTTATAAGGTCACCCGACCAGGAAATGGTATCTTTCTTTTATAGTTTTGGCATCAGACACAATTTGTCATTGTAAGTCCCTGCAAATAGGAAGTCTGTATCCAAAATGGTTTGTTGCGGTGATGAACATATGGCTTTGCACAGGGCTCTCACCAAATTATATATTTTTTGGAAGGTTACCCATATTGGAACTAGACACACAGAATTACAGAATACACCTGTGTAACAAGTTGGTAGTCAAGAAAATGTTGACCAAGAAGCATGAATCTCAAATAGACACATTTGCTAAAACGTACAGGCAGCCCATGACAGAAGATACTCAGTTAATTATATTGCAGCCATGGTGGTAGTCTAAGATGCCACAGCATTACAAGGGGTTCATATTTGACTCCATTGATCATTATTATTAAAAAATAAATTCCTCGCTTCCTCTATAAATTTCAGATTGCACTTCAGATTACAGATTATGAGGATCCTGTGCATATGCCTGCATTGGTTTAGAAGAGAATATCCGTTTATTTAGCTGTAGAGTATGCATGTACTTATCATTGTGAACTGAAAAACATTAAACCACATCAAACACACACTAACCCATTGAGAGGGTGTGGCAAAGTGCCCCGCCCCTGTGTGCAATTGTGTGTGTTGTGTTGTATGTTGCGTGTGTTAATGTTGGTGTATAGTCATTGGTACACGGGATATAAACGGGTCTGTGTTTCACGTGTATTTAAAAAGTGTAGATTTGTATTTAGGCACGAGGAGGGCACAAATCACTTCACGTGCTGGTTAAATGTAATATGTGAGCACGGGGTTGCACAGAATTAATTCACGTGCTGGGATTCAAGTGAATAATTAATTAGTAATTGAATCCCAGCACAACAGTATAAAGAGACACATTTTCACTCACTGGTTGTTGGTGTTCGGTGAGTGGAGAACGGGTGTGGAGAGGTAAAAGTAATAACAAGAAGAAGAAGAAGAATAATAATAATATTAGTTGTATCTGCTCACCGTGTTTTGTTCGTCTGTCTGTGCACTGTTTAGTTCGTTTCGTTTGTCTATTTATTTTGGCGCAAGTGCCGTGTCCCGTGTTTTCTGTTTAAACCTTTTATTTTGTCATTAAACGCTGAGTGCAGCCATTGCACTCAGCATTTCTCATCACCATCACCGTCTCTGTGTATTCCTTTTCTGGTCTGACGCCACCCACTCTGGCCGTCTTTGTGACAGAGGGCTACATTGAAACACTGTGTTATTAAATTTAACATCTAGTATTATAGTGTGTGTTTTGTTTTTTACATTTGGATGGTTTTTTTTGGTAGAAGGCTTACATTTAAAGTAAGTACATAGTAGAAACAAATAAATAAAATAATAATAAATAATTCATATTAATGATGATATTAATTTTTGTTCAATGTGAAAAAAGGGAAAACAGAAGTGTACATTTCATTAACTAAAACATGCAAAATGTTACAGTAATTTGCATTTGAAATTCACATAGAATTCATTCAAATGGTAATCTGAACATATATATCCCTTTGTAATTGCAGGACATAAAACTAAACCATCTTTCTTCTCATGAGATTCGAGACAATGTTAGTCATAAAACTCATAAAACTCATATGTGCTGCGAGTTTGAGGGCGCACTGCAGCTTCAATGGCAGAGGTGATGTCGTCAGACTCACCCCAGAATGCTGTGGACAAAGCAAGACAAACCACATCAAAGTATGCATGTATGAAATAAAGGGATTAAAAAAGGTCTATCATACACAAAAGAACTGATGAGGTTAGGACTGTATATGGAATCAATCTACACAAAAAACAGTGTTATCTTATGAAAATTAGAAATGCATGCTCCATTTTCTTTTTTGAAGAGTCTGTTTCCACAATGGAGCAATTCTAGAAGATTTACAGTACTTTACCACTGTGAACCTGCAACTAGACATTGGTGTTTTTGTTTGTGAGGTGGTGAACATTTTAGGAGAAATGTCCTTTTTTATTTATTGAACTTACCCTTTGATTTTACAGTTGAAATTATTCTCTTCAAGCCTTCGTTCATAAGGTTAATAGTACAAACAAAGTTACAAAATGGTATAGGCAAATACCCCTTCCAACCTAAACACAGTGTGAGAACAATTTCGGTTTAAACAATAACAAAACTGATATTGTCTTACCAACGTCTTTTATAGAAAATATGTCTACTGCATTTATTTTTTAAGGTTACCAAGCTCGAAAAAAAAAAATCTAAAAGTGGTGGTAAATAAAGCTCATTGTTCCATTTGACAGATAATGCCAGGACTTTTACCAAAACTTTCAAACACACACACACACACACACACACACACACATACAATGCAGCACACAAATAAAACTGTGGGCTGACTCATGAACTAGTAATAGATATCATAGCTAAATACTTTTCTTAGAATGTGGTGATTCACAAATAATTGTAAGGAAAATAGATTTACATGTAAAGTCCTTTATATGCAGACATAAAAGCAAGAAACTCCATTGACTTCCATTGTAATGGTACGATGGACTTCCACAAGGCTCTCATTATTCACAAGTGTACTAAGAGCAGAGTTGCTGGGTTCCCATAGCATCAGTGATATCGCTATGTAAATGCATGACCCGCGAGCAGGCTTTGATCTGCCTCGATGCATATGGAACAGTCTGCTCTACTTTAAATGCTGCTTCAATTACCATCAGCACAAGACCCTTTGAAACAACCAGAACACTTCCCAATGATCTTATATCGGTGTGCCCTTTTTTCTGCCATGTGTCAGTGCCCTATAATAGTTATTGAGAGAAAATGGCAAGAGAAAAATGAGGTGTGTTAAAGGCAGCAGATAGGCAGTGTGGAAGTCTTCACACAACAGGAATGCACTGAAATCCTTCCTGATTAGTGGGCTAGTTTGATCAACCTGTGTCCTGCTGGGATAAGCCACAGATGGATTTTAATGAAGCTAAACAGCAGTCATTTATAAAAGAAGACCCCAACAGCCAGCGAAATAACCAACACATTCATTCCAGTAAATCTGGCTTTACATATATTCCCATCATTTCGTAGGTCTCAGATTTTCCTGATATGAAAGACGCACGTACTACGGTAAAGTTGAATTCGATTTTTTTTCTGGTATTTTATTTGGTTTAAAGTAGTCTTTTCAAAAGTTCCAAAAAAACTAAAGCTACGATAACTGCACAACTGTTCAATACCAACACTGCATAAAAAATAACATAATTTGTCAAAGATGTTGTTGGTTTTGTTACTTCGTACCAAACTGGGATGGTATGCAAAGTTGGCAGCAGTGTTGGACAAGGTGTTGAATTACACCCCACACGTTTTAACAACATTTTATTTATTTATTTATTTATTTATTTATTTATTTATTTATTTTCCAGTTCAACTCGATACAGGCTGTTTCTGATTTAGTGTTTGTGGGATCTATGTGGTGTTCCACAGATAACTCTTAAAAAGGTTTTGTTTCTTCAAAATTAGTGACCATTGCATACTTAACAGATAATACTGTAGTTTATATCTTCTTAGTTAATAAATTAGTTCAAATTCACCCAGTATAAAACAGAATAAAATTCTGTATTACGTGTGTATTACTTTTGCTGGTCAGTATGTAAATATGACTAAAATTATACCTGAATGTTAAGATTTTACTTAATATTCATAAATTCTAAGTGCCACTTAAAAGTTTTCCGTTTTCCATCACGACACAGAAAAGGCAAGGTTCCTTTTAGATATTATTAGCCTACTGCTTTCATTTTATATAGTACAACCACATTAGTGACCATTAAAACAAGTTTTACAATGCACCAATCCATGTTTGTGAATAGATACATGTACTGTGTTAGCCTTTGGTTCAATTCAAATCTTAAAGAAATGGCTAAGAGTATACAGTACTCTCACTAACCCAAACCATTTGGTGATTTGTTTGGCTCCTTTGTACAGCGGTATCGGCGCTATGCTTTAGTGCGAGAGGTCCCGGGTTCGCGCCCGCCCTCCGCCTGTGTGTGGATTGCCTCACCCTGTGTGATGCGCCTGCCAGCGTTAACCGAGATCGCTGCAATATAGATGAGCACCTTCTTAATGGGGCTCCTTAATGTGTGCTCCACACACACACACACACACACTGCACTGTCACATGTATTTTCATTCATTACTGTATGTCTTTATGTTACTTTATATTACTGTAATTATATATATTTTCTTTTTGTTTTTCTGATGTACTTTTTTTTATATTGCATTGTATTTTAATTTTGATTTTCATTTGTATCCACATATGTTCATTTGTAAAATATAAAAACAACACAAATAATAATAGCATAGTCTGCATTATAGGTGTCCTCAGACTACAGGGTCTACTGCACTCTAACAAATGTTCAGCTGTAAAAAAAAAGAAAAGATTATTTGAAATCGTGCAATGTGAGACATTACCATATTCTTACAGCTATAACTTTAGACAAGTACTCACTGACTTCCTGCTCTAATAGACCCTTGTGGACCTAGTATTTGATTGGGTTTAAAATAAGTACAATTATCCAGCTATCAGATCAGCAGCAGATCAGGCTTCAGTCTGAACAGTGGCTCCAATGCTGGTACATGCTACGTGTGCTGTGCAAAGAAAAGTCTTTAACTGTTAATTGCAGCTATTGATCTGTAATGAGGAACCGTAAACTGGGGCACTTTGAGTGGCAGTTTAACTGTCATTACATGGGACGTACAATTAAGAAAAACACAAGATGCCAAAATAAACCGAGTAATAAACAGTAAATAAAATACCATTTTAACTAACCATTTGCAAGTGCTTTATAGCCTATGCTGTACCAGGTAATACAAATGCATTTCTGTTTTGTGTCTGGAACATGATATCACTTGATGCACTTCAGTTACAGACAGGGTTGATTTGAAAATTCTGCTATTACCATAGAAAGCTGGGAATGGATTTGGCCCTTTGTACCTAATGCCCCATTTTCAAAAGCACTTATAGATATTTTTTTTTTCTGTGCGCCTATTTTGCCAGTATATCATTTGAGGCAATGATATGAATATGTTAAATATTCATTGCTACCTGTATACAATTTGGAAACATTTTTCATGTAGAACTGAAAATGTGCTGCCGATATTCTCAGTTAAAATGTGTTTATGTGTACTCATTTTGATGCGTCTTTGATAAAGGTTGTTATTTTTATTATTTATATTGTATTCAAGAAAGTCAGGTTAAGAAAAAATGGTAAAAGGAGGTTAAATAATATTTGCAGAAATAAATATGTACAGCTTGAAAAAGTTTTAAAAAAATGACATTAGGGAGCTTAAGAAAAGTACAGAGCACATGACACAGGTGTTCTGTAGACTGCTAGAGAAAGACTGCTCAGTCATGTTTAAAGAGCCTTTTGTAAAAACTCAAAATCTATATGATCCAAGGCTAATCAGAAATTTAAATTCAATTCAACAGCGAGCTTGTAGTGAAAGTCATGTTGTGCAGATGAGTGACGTAAAATAATACCTACAGCATCCTGGTTTTTCTGATCATCATTTTATGTCAAAGAAAAAAAAAAAGATTTATTTGCCATTATACATTTTACAGCACACTACCTTATGATCACTTGGGGTTGAGGTGATATAAGTTAACCACTCGACTACAGGCAAGGTGAAACAGTCATACTATGTGACACAAGCATCAAATGTACATAGAAATGTAATATTGTGTATACAGTAAAGAAGCTAAAAGGGTTAATAACATATTAAAATAGTATATATATATATATATATATATATATATATATATATATATATATATATATATATATATATATACTGTATATGTCAGCCCCTCACACCTACACAGAAATGCTATTAGCATAGCCACTCTAGAACAATGCTGTTTGGAAGAAGGTAACAGAGGGCACCCCTTAACTCCTACTCCCTTCCCAGTTATGGTCCACAGCTAAATTATTGTGCACTGTTTTCAAATACTCAGAGATCAGAGGCATGTTTCACTGCAGTTTTATTTGGGGGGGGGGGGGGGGGGGGATGATAGGCAATAAACCTTGCATCAGGCTTTTCTCTGCTTTCCAAAGTATGAGTGTCCTCTGCTGGCCTTGTGTTATATCTGCAGCTGAAATATTCAGCTGCTATTTTGTATTTAGCTGCAGCAATTTCACCACAAAGAAAAGCATTTTAATTTGGAGTTATTTCATAATCTTTATATTAAAAAAAAAAAAAAAAAAACTAACACTAACACCTTTTGTATTTGTGTTTGTATTTATTCTATTGGAAAATCTAAGCTAAGGACTATATTTAAAAAAATAAATAAATAACTCCTAATGCATTATGGATTGAATTTAACTAAAGGTCCCTAATTGAAGAAGCAGTTTAAAATACCGGAAGCCCTAATAGGATTTAATAAGTATTTTTCAAAACAATTTAGAAGAAGAGTATTTTGTGGGATTTTTTCCTAGACTGAGATGATAAATATGAGGGGACTATTTTGCTTTATAAATAATAACTGTAATTTATAGAATTTTAATAAAACAAATTATAATTATGTTAATAAATGACAAATGACATATTTTAAATCAACACAGCATTAAACATAGATACTAATACACAACTTACCAAAGAAAATGCTATAGCATCTATTTGGACAGTTAAAATGTTGAACAGAATAAGAAGAGTACTGAAAAAGAGAGCGACCTCCTCTGGCCACTGACTCTTACTGCTTCAGGCTCCCGAATGCCACACATATCATTCTCCGTGCCACTTTGTGACAGAGGTCCATGGTGAGTTTATGACACTTTGCCTCCACGAGATTACAAGGCAACAGCTTCAGAACATCCTTTTGTTTGAACAGAATGTCGGATCCCACAACTGTCAAGTGAAGGTTTTATGTCAAGCAGGTTTAAAGCATATTCTGTTTAAAGTAAATCGGACATGGAAAAATTTAGATGCCTACAGTAAAATTGGACAATGATTCTTGGACAAGAGGAAGCAGTGGCATGCACCCCCGAACAAAAGGGAACAAGTGGTCTTTTACATGGAGTGCAGCTGCTTATTAAGACTCACAGCTTCATACATTACGCCTTTCATCCCCACTCAACCACAACGTGATTTTGCTTTAGAGGATATGATAGCTGCAAAAGATCTATAATGAATGCATTCTAAATAATAAACAGTTGCAGATCTGCCTGCTTCCCTGTGATTTATAATACAATAAACGTCACATTCTATAAAGTCTAATGCGGCAAAACACTACACTGAAATTAAAACCCTGAATATGGAAGACCCCAATTCTCTCCCGTCTCCAGTACCATAATAGTGAAATGAGCACATATAAATGTGTTAGGAGTATCTCTTTGCATCTCTTCTAGCCTGCATGCATTTCATCTGTAAAGCTGATTAAGAAGGAGTCATTGCTATGCAATGCAGCACCCAATGCCTTTCTCTTGCTTTTCAGTCGAGTGCAGTGTTTGGCCAATAGGACTGGCCCCCTGCCTCTCATTCTACATTCATAACATGCAACATTTGCACAATGTATCTCTCAAAGGCTGCTGAATAGAAAGCCTTAATACTCATGTAAACAACTGCAAACCAATTACTTAATGAATCAGGCCCACACATAATGAGGTGCCACACAAAGAGCTATAAATGCATTTTTTTTGTGGCAAAGCCTCTGCTTTAAACTAAAATCCCTCAGCTGTAGTTTAGGCTTAACTGGCACATCATAATTATTGTCTGAGGCACAACAGAGGAAGACATTTTTTTTTTATTTGGGTCCAGATAGGGCTTCTTTTGATGTCACTCACCAGCTCACTGACAAACTAAAGCAAAGATAAAAAAAAGAAAGAATGAAACTAGGCTCAGCACACAGCAGTGTTATGTTTATGCTCAAGTACTGGGCTTCGAGACCACTTGTAAAAGAAATAAAGCACAAGAAGTGCCTGCTGCAAGGAGAATGCTTAAATGTAAGCATCTGAATTTTCACTTTGTGGCGATCACAAAGGGGAACAGAGCACCTGAGCTCTCCGTTTTCTGCTCCCCCAAGTTTCTCTACCTGTTTTAAGATGGATTATCTCTTCTCTAGAAGACTGATGTCAAGTGCGTTACTGTGTGTTACTCTTGAACAGCTATTACAGCCACCCTTACCACTTACAAATCAAAAAGTTGTGATGCAGGCCTACCCACTCGTTCTTTATAAGCAATGTACATACCACCTTGAATTTTACAAGACACCTAAACAGAACAGGATATCACCCACCTGTATTAAAAACATCAAACATTCTAGCAGCTGCATTAAATTACAGCTTATGACACTCTAGAATGAGGTATATTCCAGTGCACACTGTGCTATCACAAGTAAGTACCATCTTAGATTCATTTAATTCATGAAAGGTTTTATCAGCTCAACAACATTTTTCAGTATACACAATCTGGATCATTATCCTGATCTGTTTTAAAAACATGGTAACGCCAATGACATAAAATACACTCATGCATAAAATAATATTAATCACACTCAATCAAAATATATCTGCCAATGTTCCATCTGTCAGTTACTGTGACAGTTGATATATATTACATCACTTACATCATTTAGTTTAAAAAAAAAAAAGTGTTGCTTTATTTATTTTTTAAAATATAAAAATACCTCATTATGGATTACATCATACATCTTGTGGTGACTAAATAATAATAATAATAATAATAATAATAATAATATCAGTTGATATCTATGATGCTACTTATTACTAGAACTAAGAAACCGATCAAAAGACATGCAGTAACTTTCTTTAAATCAGCAAAATGCAATCTAATCATGATTTAAGGAAACAGAAACAATGCAAAAATGAACTAACAAAACATCTTTGTAAATATATGTCTTTACTAAAAAAACAAAGCAAAAACATTAATCAATTTTAATACAAGATGCAGAAGAAATACAAACGTAATAAACACATAAGCAAATTATTCTGATAATGAAATATATATAGGCCTTAATAGTACTGTAAAACAGTATTTTTTAAAAGTAGTATCTCAACCGCAACGAGTCCGCGTTGTTACGATAATCATACGGCACAGCAGCCTACCAAAAACACAACAGAGATCAAATCCATGACATGCAGCGTGTGTTTCCCCAGTCAGGAGAACACAACAGATATCAGGGGGGTTTTATTTCAACTTACGCGGTTGATTCAGACCCTCAGTAAGCCCTTCCCTAGATTTATTGACTGCAAAATCAAGCACGCATTCTTGCATCATAAGGTAATAGTTTTCACTGGTTTATATTTGTGAAACACATCAGAGGTTTTGATTGCTTTTTCTCAATACCACATACAAATTCCTTATGATTTGCAAGAAAGAAACATCTTCAAAAATAGGAATGATTTGATTTTGTCAAAAAAAAAATAAAAAACGACTAAAGTACTCAGAGAAAATGTAAAAGAAAAAAAAAATGTATATATAGATTTATTGATTAAAATAAAGCTCAGGGAACTGTTGTTATTAATACAGTACATTTCCTCTCGCAGCTACCGTACCAGTAGCAATTTTAAATCGTGATTAGAATGTGACACTTCACATGATTAACTGCTTGCATATTATTAGCTAAACATACCAATTCTCCCGGCAAAGTCACTTCAGACAAGGGGCCGGACCAAATCAAAGTTAGCACTTAGCGAACGAAGACCTTTAATAAAACACAAGAAACATTACAAAAAAAATAAGCAATTTTCGACCTTCAAAAAGCAGCTATCGCTTGCGGACTACAACTTGTGGGTTGAGGGGGAGTGGTTTGCTATCGCCCGACCAAATCTACTCAATTCCAGCTATATCATATCGCAAGACTTTCGCAGGACCGGATTTTATACTCAACTTCGAAGTTGTCTAAAGCTGTCACGTATTAAGCAAATTGTAAAAAAAATTAAAAAAAACACTACATGCCTCAAAACTCCACTGACCTCATATATCAAACACTTGCAACACTGAATAATTTAAAATTAATAATTTAATGTCAAATATTATTATATGTATTATTCCTATTATTATCATAATATATGTTGTGTTTGTTGCACCCTTAAACGAAACACGCACAAGACAGTTGTCTTCTTTAGCTTACTACTATTTGTTTTTTCCACAGTTGGAGTTAAATGTTTAATAAAGCAATATGTATCATTTCTTTAATACTTACAAACAATAAACTATTTTCTACTCACAGAGAGGTTTGTTTCTTTTCTTTGTAGTAAGTCCTTGGACATACTCGCACGTCTTCTGTGACGCCACCTACTTCTGTTCAAATTATTCATTTCGTAAAGGCACAGTGCTCCATTACATTTAACTCAAACTCAAGGCTAGCAAATGTAAACAAACTAGAATACTAATAAAGAACATATGAATGTTTTAACCACTTTAAAGATATTAACTTTTAGTTTTTAACATTTGGTTACTCCCGTAAAGTACTTCAACATGTAGGACTACACATTACATGAAGCCCAAATTCTCGGCATGTAAGAACAAGCCCGCCATTCCAGTACAAGGGTACTAAAGCATAGCGCCGATACCGCTATACAAAGGAGCCGGCTCTTTTGTACAGCGGTATCGGCGCTATGCTTCAGTGCAAGAGGTTCCGGGTTCACGGCCACCCTCCGCCTGTGTGTGGATTGCCTTGCCCTGTGTGATGTGCCTGCCAGTGGGAACCAAGATCGCTACATTGGTGTCAGAAGTGGACGCAGGGCGGACTTGAGGCTGGCAGGGGAGAGTGTAGCGTGCATGGGGGAAGGCAGCAGCAGGGCTGGTAGGTGACGTAATCACACACAATGACATAAGCCCGATATACACTCCTTGCAAAGGAGCCGACTCTTTTGTACAGCGGTATCGGCGCTATGCTTTAGTGTGAGAGGTCCCAGGTTCGCGCCCGCCCTCCGCCTGTGTGTGGACTGCCTCGCCCTGTGTGATGCGCCTGCCTGCGGGAACCGAGATCGCTGCATTGGTGTCAGAAGTGGGATGCAGGGACCCAGCACGCACTCGTCGGACTGTAGCCTGGTTAGCAAGTCCGGGGCGGACTTGAGGCTGGCAGGGGAGAGTGTAGCGTGCACGGGGGAAGGCATGGCAGGTGACGTAAT